>NC_079153.1:138186004-138495137 GCF_947563725.1 Argiope bruennichi | reverse complement strand
CCCCTTCCTTTTGCAGCGAAAAACTAAGAAACCGGGACTTTTCAGAAATATCTATTTTTTTTATCTATTAGACTACTAAACATTAAATTACGACTAAAGTATTTTGCAAGCGTCATGCCGTTCATTGAACAAATATTCGAAAACAACTAATCATCATTTGACAGACAGTCGAAAGAATTCCTTCGAATTGTTTCCGTATCTATTTGATATGTCGCATGTTTAAGTCAATTGCAGCTGTTCGTCAGTCTTCTGCTTCTGTTGAAATTCTGGTACAATCAAACAGTATGAATTTTTCATCTGAACTGTGATGTATCCTCTTTCAAATAATTTCTTATTTAGACCAAATTATAAAAAAATCAATTGCAAATAATAGATGGATCATTTTTTTCATCAGGAAAATTTCAGGAAAGAAAGTAGGTAAATTCACATGCAATTGTTCCAAGTTCACTTTATAGCTCTTGTTAGACTAGGCTATAGATAAGTGAGTATGAAATGATGATTGAAAAGGATGCAAAACATTTCTAATAAAAAATAAATTTTCGGAAGGATAATATCATTCTGTGAATTATAGTGATTATAATTGTTATTATAGTGATTATAATTATTATTATAATCACTTGAGATAGTACCTATCCTCATATATTGTACTGAAATAAGTTCCTTTATTATTAAACGCTTTTATCGCCTCTCATGTTTCATTTTTGTAAAGCTGGAATTTAATAATCTATTTTTCACTGACTTTTTCTTGTACAAAAGCTTGAAATTATATACGGCTACTAGAACTAGATAACAATAAAACATATTTTAACCATTTTTAAACCCTAAATGATCGATATGTTATTTTAATTAAAAGTTGATTTCACTTATATAGTGGCATTTAAAATTCAGTACGAGAAATATTAATTTTTGGATTTTATAATATTTTTCTCATGGATTACGAAATATCTCAAAAGCTAGAGCAGAAAGTGACAAAAATAAAAGCTTTAAGCAATTTTTTATTAACGTAATAAAAAGTCGGAAATAATTTTTTTAAATCCAAAAGTTAGTAATATTTGAAACAAATTAAGGCTCAATAGAAGTAAGAGCAAAAAAAAAAAAAAAAAAAATCAGATATTGATTTTATTAACAGAAAATATATCATAGACATCATTTAAAGTTCAATTTTATTTCAATTATTTCAAATCCTATATATATATATATATATATATATATATATATATATATATATATATATATATATATATATATATATATATATATATATATATATATATATATATATATATATATATATATATATATATATATATATATATACAGGGTGTTCATTAATTATTGTCGGGGTTTCCGTACCTCATAACTTTCGAATAAAAAATATTACGCAAAAATCGATTACGTAATTACAACTCAAAGAATTTTACGTGGCAACAATGCGATCTTATCGCATTAGCAGTCTGGGTAATTATGACGTCATAAATAAAAGCGATCGTGCAAGAAAAAGCAATGTGTGTATTGTGGTTTTTCGAAACTAAATCAGTCATAACTACTCAACGTCGCTTCAGGACCACGTATAAGAAAGATCCTCCTTCGGATAATTCTATCAGACGCTGGTTAACACAATTTCAGGAAACTGGTAGCGTTCTAGACCGAAGCGGGAAGACCGAGCACCAGATATAACACCGCTGGACTTGTTTCTATGGGGGTTTGTCAAGAACATTGTGTACAAGGCCCCTGTGCCCTCCCTTGATGAACTGAAGCGCAGAATTGTTACTGCGTTCCAAAATGTTACCCCACAAATGCTGGAGAACACGTGGAGGGAAATCGAATTTCGTCTCGATGTGTTACGAGCCACGAAGGGCAGCCATGTGCAAATTCATTAATCTTTTTAATATCATTAATAAAATTCTTTGAGTTGCAATTTACGAATACGTAATCGGTTTTTGCGTAATATTTTTTATTCGAAAGTTATGAGGTACAGAAACCCCGACAATAATTAATGAACACCCTGTATATATATAGAGAGAGATAGATAGATAGATAGTGATACATCTATTATGTACAAGATAGAAAGTTTATTCCTCCATAGAGAGAAATTTCCATGATAAAATTGAATATAGCGGTAAAAAAATCATCGGTGAGAAATTCATCTTGTGTCAAAGGTTTGCATTATTTGTACGAGGAGATACAATTAAACGTAAAGAAGCTTAAATGCTACAAAGGGATGTTGCAGTCATTTATTGAGATATTTATTTTTTTATGCTTAATATCTTCCTTAAGAAAGTAAAAGCTTTTTATTCTCAAAATCATTACCCAAAGATTCGGTTTCTCATTGACGATTCAACGAAGAAGCAAATTGCAAAATCAGAATTCAGAAATAATGTTCCAAAAATATCATTTCCCCTTTCTCTTGCGCGAAGTACAGAGAAGGTATTTAATCATTAAAAAGAAAATGCGAGCTCAAGACTTTGACGAATCTCCACGTTTTAGACCTCCCCGAGTTCGAGAAACATATTTTTTGGAATATGTCTATTATAAATGAAAACTTTTAAAGCGCTTTGAGAGAGTCGGTCGGAATTTGTTATGTGATCATTTGCGGACATCTTACAAATTTTGAGCAAAATCTATGCTAAGTCAGTCTGACCTGCTATTCGAATATAAATTGGCAAGATAACTACAAAACGAAGAGAGCTAGATGGATAAAATTTGGTACACAAATTTTATGTCTATATTGTAGACATCTACCAAATTGTAAGTTGAATTTCTCAAGAGTTTGAACATATGTACCTTTAGATGCACGTAAACGCAGTGATTTAATTATATCAAATTTTGCATGTGATTTTTCTTATTGCAATTGTAGTTCTATGTCACATTTTGATTTCAATCAGTTGTATTTAATGCATATATCGAAATTATATTTTTGGATACTATTAACCACATGCAAAGAATGAATCACTGGAAAACTCACTAAGGATGGCGCAATAAATTCAGTAAAAATCCTAAATTCACACCAAAGGTTAATATTTTGTAACCAGTACCATGTAAGGAATTCTCTTTATTATCCAAGATCCCCAATTTTTCTGCGATGTGGGGGGGTGGGGTGCTGAGGGATAAAACTTTTATTAGAGATTAAGCTAGGAAATTTTGGGAAGGTCACTTCCACGGGCTGAGAAATGAAGTAAGTCGTGGGAAATTTATAAGTTTGTAAATAATCTTCCAATTTTGAGAAACGAAATACACCTTTTCCCACATTTATCCAAATAATAGAAAAGGTTAAAAAACTATTTAAAATAAAAAACGCATCAATCGGTGTGACACAAATGAAAGGTATTTTGTAAATGGTCGTGATTTCGCACATTGTGCAGTTTTGTTTGATGAATAATTAAATAAATAAACTTCAAATAAGGAACTTCAGTAAGAGTTGGAATGGCTTAATGGAAAAATTATACGAATAAAAGATAATAAACCTATGCACTCTATGATAAATATTTTTGACAAGCAAACTCATTCGAATAATTTATTTTTCATATCAAATAGATGAGAAATGGTGAGAAAAGTTCGAAAAATTTACATAATATATGAATGCGAAAAATAAAGATTTTTTCGTAAACAACTTCTATTTTTATGTGTTCCGATAAAAGTAAAGATTGTTTTATTGAATGCCACTTGGGGCAATCATGTCAACCGAGTTAGCAAAAGCATGAGATTTCACAGCAATATGATTCGAAGAACTCGCTGCTTTTTTTTTCTTTCACTCACATTATTGCTGAAGAAATGTCACCAAATTGTATGCTTGAAATTGGAAAGTAGTCTGTTTAAAGTTCGAAGCACTGGAGATAAAAATGATAACCTGGAGTATTCCAGCTCTATTTTGAACAAGGTAAAGGCAAAAAAAATACGAATCAAGTTAAAATACTTATAGGGAGAATCTCATTTTGGGAGATGGTTGATGATGAAAAAATAGACAACAGCAACGTGGGGAGTTTCATAGAGTGATATTTATTTCCATTTACACAGCAGAATTCAGAACAGGAAAATTTAACTCTTAAATCACAAAAACTTATCTGATTGAAATGGAGGAGTTCATTACTCTGAAAAAAGATTCATTCTTGTTTTAAAATTATAAATAAACAAACATCAGATGATAGTTATGCTTGGTACTGGATTCATCTTTTATTTCATTTTCCCCTAGGCGGGCCGCTTACAGAAGCATATCGCCATTCATGCACCCCAGTTCTGCATCATTTGCTTAATCGCTCCATCTAAATAGTGTGATAGAAATGGACTGATAGGATATGAACGTGGATGGGGTATCCCTATCAAAACTTGCCTGCTATTCGAATGGCCGATGGACAATCTTTCCATTCATGTGATGCAGAGCGATCGTGAATATTCGGCTTAGCGAAGGGATAAAAGCACTCCCCATTGAAATGTTGAAAACTGCGTTTTGCTTTCACTGTGAAACTTTTGACTGAATGAGAATAACATGTGTTCAATTTTAACAACTGATTCTCTCGCTGTTTGCTCTCTTTGCAAATAATTTTATCTGTAATATAAAATCAAAAAATACATATGTTTATTACTCACAGAACTCCGCCATCATGGGGACTAAAAATGGCAATGCATGCATAATTCTGGGATCCAGATCCAGGTCATTTGTGCTATTTTTCAATTCCTACTATTAGCTCACACCCTCCCTATACATATTTATATATCTTGTTCAAATTTTCAATCGTTAACAAAATACTTTTTATTCATCCACTAAAGTTCAAATAGATTTTTAAACATTTGTAGCAGATGATATGATACTTGATGTTAATACAGTTTTTTTAAAAATATTAATTAATTAATTAAATTTGTCAAATAATTTCTATTTGGTAGCCAAATCAGTCACCATGTCGCCAAATGGTCCCAAGTTTGTCGCCAATCTCTGAGATTACTGACGCGACACCCGTTCATAAATAATATAAGAAAATAAGTAGGAATTCAATTTAAAAAAATTATATATTATTTGACGTAATTCTTCATTCGTTATGTAATTTCAAAGATTAATTCATCAATTAAATTTAATTAATGTGTAATATTTTAAATAGAGTCGCCAAAGGGTCGCCAAGAAAATTGCAAGGAAATTCGCCACTTAATATTGTAATTCTGTCATATGTATATACATATTTATATTAATTGTAATTATTTAATAAAAGAGTGAAATAATTTTTTTTGTTGACCTAAGTAGGAATTGACTTAAATTTTTTATATATATATTACTTGTTTTTATTCAATTTTCATAACAGATTACAATAAACCACTAAACTGCGTGACACGGCAATCTCGAATAATTAAGTGAAGATATCTAGCAAAATGCCTGTATAAAACAGCGCAAGTCATTGCTAAAATTTGTGGGGTGGGGGTGGCAGAGTTTTTTTTTTTTTTTTAACGCGTACAATTTTTGCTCTACAGATTAAATAAAAAGTAGATATTTGTTTCTGCAAATTGATGGCTTACTTCTTTTTATTTAAAAATTGGGCTGTTGTGTGATTGAAACTTTTTTTTTAACTTCGTTATTTTAAAATCATTTTTGGAGTAACAACTGTGGATAATCTAGAATACACTGCATTTCAAAAGACAATTAATTTCAAAACTAAAGGGACTGTAACAATGTATTCAATAAAAATCTTCATTTAAGTGAACAAATCATGACATAAAGATTTGTACTTCCGGTGAGTTTCACCAGAGCCCTGATGGGGATAAAAAAAGCAAATTGACTTCCACAAAATGCAATCAAAGGCCCCACGTTCTATGAATACCGATAATGAAAAATCTTCCAATGCAGAAAATTTATCAACAAAAAGATCTACTACGATTAAACTTTTGGTACTAGAACTTGATTTCCGTTTGTACGAAACCCGTCATAGTCATATTTTTAATATGGCAATCTATAAAATTCAATTCAAATGACAAAGCACAGAGAGGAGTTGCGTAAGGATTTGCAAAGGTGGACTAACGCATGAATTAAAATATTTTATGCTGTTGTTGTTGTCGTGTCTATGCATACAGTGCTAGTGCAAAAGATTAGAGTCCTCCAAAAGCCTTGGTCTTGCTTTAAATGTGTAATAACAGAATTAGTAAAATTAATTATATTGAATGAGTATGAAACTGTATAAATCAAATGCTTTAATATATATTCTGCAAGTTTGCTATCAGCATGATTCAACAGAGCCGCCCGTCTCGAAAATGATACACGCTTGTATTCAATCAATCAAGAAGCCATCTGAGCAGCAGAGCATCCTTGGCGATAGTTTAGAGGAGCGGCAACCCTTTCCCAAAATTCTCCTAACAAGAAGATTGAACTCTTCAAAACTGATCTGGCGACACCTGGTTGAAGATCGGGACATAAATTCCGGCAGCTCTTATCACGGACACACAACGACTTCTGAGCAGTTCTTGGCCGGATTCGAACGCCAGCTTGAACTGCAATAAACTTAAGTCTCTCGCCGCGCTTTGGAGAAGAGCATATCCCCCCGCTCCCTCTCCCTGCTGCGCTTTTTTATTTGCGTCACCATTTTTACTGGATAAACTTTATCGTGGTGTTCGACAAGGAACAGAATTTAATGTCGCCTTTAGCAAAGAGGGGGACTTTTATATTCTTTTCTCGACTGCTACTTTTCCCACGATGGGGTCTCAGAATGATAAGATGCGTTTTTATTAGGTAGTGCGTATATTTTCCTTTCATTTTCGAATACGACCGAATCATTTTCTGTTTAAAAATATATAAATGGAATATTTTTTAAGTGAAAGATTCTTTGCAAGATTCTCTACATCCTCGCTGCTTAGTGGGCCAGTTCTTTCTCCCCCGTTCATCTTTTAAGGAGGGGAAAAACATTATTTAAGGAGGGGGGCACTTACTGAATATATTTTTGTTTCTTAAAATTTTTACTGTTACTCACGATTTCTACGATATAACAGAATTTTCAATAGAGTTCTTGTTTAATAATGCTATTTTGTGGCTAATGGCCTTCGATTAAGAGAACTTCATATTTTAATCCATTATAAATGCATTTATAATAGATTTATACTGTTTTCATTCTAGTGCTCGAACAATAATTGATTCATTAAGGAATTGACAGTAGTCATTAAAGTGAAGCGGAAAAGGTATCAATTTTTTTTTCAGTGTAGAATATTGATCGTACTTGCGAATGGAGATATTTATTGAGCATAGAATATTAAAAATTGTATACTGCATGCACACTAACAGAAAAATAAATTTTAAAAATTCTTGAATTTTTAGATCATGCAAAGGTTTAAATTCTAGCAAAATGCTGAGTATGTATACCAGCTGATACAAAGATTGTATTCCCTTCAAGTTTGAAACCTGGTAAGTGCTTTATTGGTGGTTCACTAACAAACTTCCTGTTTTATTCGCAGATTTTTCTGCTTTCATATTTCATCATCTTATTTTGATGTAATGTATTGGTGAGCAACAAAGTAATGCGAAACAATATATTGTATTATGGGTGTATTATTACTATGTATAATGTATTGTGAGTAAGCAACGTAATGCCTGTAAAAATTTTTAAAACATTTTGGAACTGCCAAAAAATAGCGCAACTAAACACGGAGTTTGCCGCTTAGAATTCTTGAAAGAGTTGCCCACATCCATCGTCTCCTGTGAAAGCAATTACAATTTGAATCCTGGCAGAGTTCGAAAGAGTACTAATTGTTGAAGTACATTTTGTTAAAGTTCCTTTATGGAAACTGCAAATGTAATTGGGCAAGGTAACACAAGGCACACAGTACTAACCGCTATACAGATTTACGAAAGATGGTTGGATGGTGTCAGCAAAGTAAGACCAAGGTATACAGCAGTTAGCCAGCCCAGAGGCAAAACAAAAATTATTATTATTATTGGCGCAGTGACATATGAGTTAGACAAGTTTCTTCAGGATACCACTTTCACAAGAAATGTTCGAAACGAATTACTTGTTGAAGACATGTATGGTAATGTTGCGATTCAGAAAACAGTGATGGTGCCAATCAAAGCTTGTAATGATGCAGAGACAACGGAAAAATGCCAATGATGTAGCAAATTGGCCTCCCAGCAATAAGACAGCAAATAATCAAATCTGATGAATTCATATTCCCCTTCTTTCAAATCATTGATCTCATTTATGTGTAGAAATGATATAAATAAAATAACTTTTGTTGTTGATTGTGAAACAAAAACCTTTTTTTGTTTTCATTTGCGAGGCATTACTTTAGTCTTGATCTACTTGTTATCACGAAAGAAAGGGTATCAGAGATCGCTATCGGAGCATTCTGGTTGTTGAGCTCTATCTTGATTCAAATATATATGAACTTTTGCTATTTTAAAGTGGATGATGAATTAATTCTGAAAATTTTTAACTTCTTAATATAAAAAGAAAGTCGCTGTTCTTTTTACATATCTTTAGATATAACTGATTAATTATGAAAATTCTTTCTTTACATTAAACTGTCACAAATAGGGATTGCAATATCGGAACGAAATTTCAATACCGGTATTCGGTATTTTTTAGATCTTAATACCGGGATACCGGTTTTAATACCGGTATTAGAAATTTTAGAAAAGGAAAGAAATGCAGGTGTTTCTTTGTTTTATTTGCCAGTTTTATTAGAGAGTGTAAATATCGCAAAAAATAATTTGTAACTTATAAATTACAACAGTATACAAAGATTCACAAAAAAGTAAAGGAACATCTTATTTATTCAAATCACAGAAAAAGTGTAAATATCACTATTCAGTCTGTGGTACTATTACAAATATTTGAAATGTGATCTTAAAAAACATAATGCATCAATTGTACAGTCATTAAGCCTGAAAAATAATTTTGTGCAAAAATGACCATCTGTCGAAAACTCTCTTTCGGCGTCTATGCTTGTTGGTGGTACTGTTAGCAATGAGCGATATACTTTTTCCAAGTATTTACCTCTAAATCCCTCGTTGACATTTTTTTATTTATCTCTAATTCTAATTTTTGTTCAAGAGACAATTCCTTTTCACTATCGACATTAGAGTCCTCATAATCTTCGATAACTGAACCGAATTCTTCTGAATTTTGATAGATTTGTGGGTAAAAAATTTTAAGTAAATTTACTATAAACTTAATCAGATTTGAATTGGTTCTTTTCTTTTCTTCTTTTTCATTTTCATTTTTTTAAATCATTATAATTATGTAAATCCTATAAGACATTTTCGATTCCAGTATGCCTTTTTCCTGTGCGATGTTTCAATGTAATATATAATTCTTCAGATAGTGATGTGTGCTGTTCTTTCAGTGACTGCAACATGGAATTTATTGTTGGTTTAGCTGTTAATAAATTAGAATCTCACCGATATCATGCCTCAATAATCAGTTTTTTTGGAAGTAAAGCTGATGCAGTTCTGGATATTAAGTCGAATCCATTATATGAAAAATTAATTTACAGGTTTAAGTCGATTATTGCTTGGATTGGATTTCTCAGTTTCAACAATCGTTCCATCATTAGGAGTAAACTGTTCCAACGTGTTTTAGAATCAAATATTAATATATATTCTGTTTTATTTTCAGTTAGTATATATTTTAGTAATATAGCATTCTTTATAGGGGACGTTTAAATATCTTAACAATTTTTCGAACTTTATAAATTATAGTAAGCAATTCTTGATAGGTTAATATTTCATCCTCAATAGCAATATCTTCTTCAACAATTACATTATCATTATCTTCATTGTCAATATCACTCTCACTCTTACTCTCTTCAAAGTTGGAATCCTAAGTTTCTATATCCACAGTATTTGGATTCTTCTGTTCTTTATTTTTTTGGTATAACACATCTATTACTCTTAATTGAATTCCATGTGCATAGCACAACTGCTGATTTGCACCAATGAACTTTCCAACTTTTTTCATAATTGTTGCTCAATCAGTCGTTATGGATACAATATTTTCTTTCAGGGATAATCCATGTTTCGCTAACTTAGATTTAAGCAATTAATTAAGCCATTCATTAGCTAATTAATTTCGCCCGTTAGGGAGACATAAAAACAAAAACGTATACTATTTTGCTATGTTGGCGATCCCTGAACATATAGTGGAGACAATTTTAAAAATTTCTAGTAAATACCGAAAAAACGGAAGAAACGGTATTTAAACTTGTGAATACCGGTATTACAAAATTGTAAAAATGGCTCAAAATACCTGTATTCGGTATCCCGGTATTGATCCCTAGTCCCATCACAACTGTTACATTAAATTGTCATTTTCTTTACATAAAACTCACATATATCGAAAATTTGTGGATTTTTTTCAAAATTCAAATAATATTTTAATTAATTATTAAATTTATTTTTTAAAAAATTAGTTAAATCGAAACGATGAAAATATTGATACCAATAAAAAAAAACAGCGAATATTGCGATGAGTAATAAATTGTAATTTCGGTTCAATAATTCCGTATTCAAAAATTATAAATGAAGTAGGCAACTATATGAAAACACTTTGGCTCCTGTGAACAGTAAAATAGTGAAAAATTTCTTTTGAAGTGTCCCCACAAAATGCAAAAGTATCAATTAGTAAAATCTTCCTCTTACTATCTTACTGCATCTATGAATATGCAAAATTTCTCGATTCTATCAAAAAATTTGAAATTGTATACATTTTTTTTTTAATTTTGAGGGACTCATCACAAATTTAGATAGAAGCAATCATCTCAGAAAAAAGAATTTATTCAGTTAAAAAAAAAAAACCACCATTAGCAAATATCTCTCAAGTAATACAGTAATTCCAAAAATCCTGACTTGAAAGAAATTCGGTATATCAGATATAATGAGTTGTTCCCTTGAATCGGCCCCCAGCTTGGTCGACAATCTCAAGCTATCGACCAACCCAATAAATTATTAATTATTTGCCCTTGTGAAACAACTTTGACTTTATAATAAGAGAAAAAAAAGAGAAATTTGAGAAACAAATTAAAAACATACTGGAAAGCCGAACAGGAAATTTAATTCTTTGTTCGCAATTGCGCTCTTTTTAAAAGACTGACATATTTAGCTAATAAGGAACGTTTGGAAATGCTAATAATTTATGCTGCTTGTAATCATAATGTATGCTTAGATGCAACTAAATACATATCTAATTTTCAGAATCACGCATCCTTCTAGGAAGTTCGTTCACAGAATGTTACACTGATAACAAATTGCATGAAGCCTACTTCCCAAGAACGGCGAAGATGAGGCTTTATACAAATGATATAGAAAATTGATATTTTGTCTTATTTTTCAAGTTACCCTCATGCTAGAGAACGATCAGTCAATTCGGAATTTTCCTTTTAGAAAGGACAGTGCAAATAATTTTTTGCCGTAATAACTGACAACTCTACAGCATTTTTGAAGTCCATGGGCTATTTATTACAACTGAAAGTCTTAGCCATGGTAGTTGTATGAAGAATTGAATGTTTCACTATCATCCTTTACAAAAACTGAAGTATTTTCATACATTCGATTACTTAATTTGATTAAATTTTGCAAATAAAAATATAGGTATGATTTGAACAGTTAGAGAAATAAAGGTTAATTCTACTTTTAGGGGATTCTCTGCGCACATATACATATCAGACAATTTTTCTTCTTTGGAAATTGAAATAAAAGAAATCGGGGGTTTTAATTAAAGCTAGTATTCATGCTTTTCTAGAAAAATATATAATTTTAGCATTCATTTTACACAGATTTTTATGACTACAACTTTTTGATTTGCCATTTACCATTATTGAAAGGATTAAAACTACAAAACTTTAAACACATCTTTTTTTTTCAATTTAAAATCTCCAAACACAAGGCCAAAAATATTAAGATATAATATAGTTAACCCAACTACCTGAAAAAAGGGAGGCGTATTACAAAATGTCCAGAAATTTTGATGTATCATTTAAAATTATATAAATAAAGACTCTGTAGGCAAAAATCCTTGGCTTAAAATTTCTGAAAAGAAACGCCAATTTCGGGTTAAAATGACTGGATTAGCGATATTTTTAAAGGATAGGCATTGAAATTTGATCTTAAAATGCAGTTTATTTCTTAAATTTTAAAGGCGTTTGAAAATATTATTCCCAATTTGGATTTAGGGGAGATAATGTTTGCGATGAAACTCAATAAAGTGATTAAAAGACTGAAATAAATGTTGAAGTTTAATATCAAAACCAAACATAAACTTTCCATTGAATTAAACTTTCATGTATTCAGCACTGATCACTATCTTTCACACTGACTTTAAAAGAATTTGTAAATAATTAGGAATTAAAAAAGATTTCTTGGAATTTATAATACTTTCTTCTTCTTTTTTTTTTTATCGAAAATTATTCTCTAAAGAATAAAATGAGGTAGAGAAAATGTGTTCTCGACTACCGCTCTTCTTCCTTTTTTTATGCGTTCATTCCCAAAGGTCGAATCCGTTAATATAATTCATCAAAGACTTTCTGAATATCACTTAAGGAAATGAATGTTTTTTATCTTCCTAAAGCATGGCTCTTTTTTTAAGTTGAAAAGAGCTTTTCATTTGAGCATCTTATACTCTAATACTTTTAAAAGACAGAGAGAGAGAAAAAAAAAACTGAAATATTTTTTTTTCTGTGGTTTATTTATTTTGCCTAATCTGCTTATAGTTCTAAAATTAAATAAACTTTTCACAATATATTGATAAATCTTAAGACAACACAACGATATTTATTTACTTCCATTTTATTCAATTAATCATCAATAACTTTTCCTGCGAGACCCGAAGTAGTTGCGATATTCTACAGATTTCATAATAAATACTTTTTCCCAGTTTCAACCCCTCATGTCTCCATTTTCTATACATGATGAAATATAAAATGTTTCGAAAGCTCTTTGCAAAAAATAAAGTGTATATTTCTTAGATTTCCAAAATATCAAAAAATAAAAAATAATGACATAAATGAAAATTTATTTCCCCGGCCAAAATGGCAAAGTATTTCGCTTCACTAAGAAGCTATTGTTGAAAACAATGAACTTACATATTGTTCTCTCTAGTATAGTGCAAAAAATTATAGCATTTAAAAAAAATTCTGTATTTTCGCAATAATGACACGCATACATCCTCGCTCGTTTTACAAAGAATGAGCTTTTTAAAATCAAGTTGCGTGCAATGGATGCCTCTACTTTTGAAAAATGCATAGAACGATATATAACTGAGCTGTATTATCAGCACTGCTTATTGAATATAACGTTTATTTTTGATTTTCTGAGCGCTAAATCGTTTGCAATGGAATTTCGAATAATGTTTCGTCCAAATAAAACCAAAATAGACGAACTACAATTTTGGTAACAATATCAAGATCATTCATTTATGCAAGTTGCTGCACTTTTGAGTTCACGTACATGCAAATGTTCAGATAGGCAGGTGATTAACCTTTTCACAGATTTAATTCAATATTTGATAAGGAGAATCTACATTTTAGATGATAAAATTGTGCACTCCATTTCATTTATTCTAACTTTTGTGTTATTGAGTTATCGCGTTTCCTTGCAAATGAAAGTCCATACCGAGAAGCGACCTTTTCCGAATTTGGTTCAAAATTGGACATGCCTCCACTTTTCAGTTGCCATCATCTGAGTATTGAATTTTATCCCTCTAACTCTCTACGTTTTGCAGTTATCGTGTGTTCGTGCATTCGGTTAGCTCAAAGAGTTCTTGAATATCGAGTTCACAAACAGACATAATTCCAAAAAAGTTTTTTTTTTCTTTTTTAGCTCAGGGATGTTTAAAACTTGGCACTTTGTCAAAAGCACGAGTTCGAATTATTTTGAGGATTGCAAGATTTTCTCTTTGAAAGACGAGAAAGCAGAATTGAAATAAAGACGTCAAGTCAATAATAAATTCTCCAGATACTTTTTTTAAAAATGTATTCGAGTTATCTGATCCTTGAACCAAATTTACCCTTTAATATTTTTATAACCGCTTTTTTGTATGAAGGATTGGTTAAGGAGATGAAAAATTAAGAAGATTCATCAAAGGAAAATAAAAAGAATTAGCTTGCTGCCTTTTTGAGTTTTAGCTTTTCCGCAATACATATGCAAAAAAAAAAAAAAAAAAAAACAGCTTGATAATAAACTCTTTAACAGATTTAGTCCAACGTTTTTTACATCTCTGCAGATACGAAGATAAAATTGTATATCAAATGTTATCTGTTGCTTTCTTTCCAGTTTCTTTTATCAAATTTCATTTATCTATTCCCCCCCCCTTTTTTTTGAGTTATTGTGTTTATAGATAAACAAATGACAGAAAGAAAAGAAAAAAATTGCAAAAAAGCTTTTTTTCCTACTCTTGGAGGCGTAAAATAAAGAGATTTATTAAAATATCGGAAGGGAATATTTTGATGATTATAATGCTATAATAATAATCTACAAAATCCAAAACCGAGCAGAACTAAATAACAAATCTGACAAGAAAAATAAATAGATTTCCATCATTTCAAATCAGAAAATTTAATTTTTTTAATATTAAAAAAATGTCAACAGAAATGTACAAGATTTATTTTATTTTCACAGAGTCTATTTTGTTTAATGTTTTGTTAACTAATACAGTTATCCTGAATCAAAATGACATAATTCATTCGATTCTGTTTAAAGTGCATAAACATGAACGTTCCTTTATAGAATTTAAAATAGTTTACAAAACTGGGGAAATTTTCTAAAAAAAATTAAATTAGATTTTTTTTAAAATCAATTAAGTTTTGTGCAATCCTTAAATTACAACACTTATTTTTCAATCCCAAAACATAATGAATTACTATACGTTCTAAAATTATAATGCTCTTTTTTTTTTCCTTGATGTTTTTTTTTCTCTTGTTTTTGTCACTCACAGCCTTCTCCGCTTGTAGAGCGCGAATTCTTCAATCTGCGTTCTTTAAAAACTTTGATTAGTCATTGATGGAATGCAACTAATTCTTTTATGACATTTCCCCGTTTTTCTTATCTCCGCATAACAAGATAAGCTCTGAAAATACCGAAAACATGATACGAATCTTTATAACTGAAATAAAATTGAAGTCATCGCCATTATCAGGGACAAGGTTAAATTACTTTTGGACTTAAAATTGTGCATTAATACATGATTCGACGGTAAGGTTCATTAAAGGTAAGATAATTCAATTTCCTTCTTTATATTTAATTATATAATGTTTTGGTACAAAAATTTAAAGTCAATATTCCATTTAAACATTATATAATTCTATATGAAAGGCGTGTGCTTTATAATTAGGGAAAAAAGAAAATAACG
Source organism: Argiope bruennichi (assembly GCF_947563725.1). Lineage (NCBI taxonomy): Eukaryota > Metazoa > Arthropoda > Arachnida > Araneae > Araneidae > Argiope > Argiope bruennichi. Next base: position 138,479,832 of record NC_079153.1, on the reverse strand, counting down.
TACATTGCATAAAAAAGAAGTAAAAAACCACATTCCAAATTTATTGAGTTATTCAAAACTAATGAAGATTTTTAGCAATCAAATATATAACATAATAATATATACAATATCATTCTTTTTCATTTTTCAAGGAGCCAGAGAAATTATTAAATAAACTCGGATAAAAAAATATAATGAGCAGAAAACCATTAGAAAAAATTTAGTTAAAATTATATGTGTGGAGAACCAACAAGGAATGTTGTAAACGACAGAAAAATGTTCAAGAGGAGAACAAAATGGCAGAGTATTATTCTAAATATGTTTGTTTATCATGTTTTGCTACAGATTTCTACCAAGGATTCCATTAAAAGTGTAAAATTTCTTCTTGCGTGGTCCAAGAAGCCGGTATGATGCGAGTTTTTTAACTTCAAAATCAAGTTAATTTATTAAAGATGCAAATGGTTAAATACTTGAGTCGTAAAAGTATATCTGTAAAACGACTTTTATGGAATTTTTGTAGTTTAAAAAGAGAAATCAGACATTTTTTTTATTGTATTGTAAGCTTTTTTTAATACCATTCTTTATCATAAATGTGAGTACTTCAAATTGCACTCAAGTGCTGACAGGAGGATTTGGAAAAAATAAGAAAGAATAATTCGAAACGAATGTCTGTAAAAGGAAATTTGCGCCATTTCAGTTATTAAATCCAGCCCCGAGTCTCTTGATAATTGTATAAAATGAGTTACTTTGATGAATACAAGTTCTTTAATAAACAAAAAAGTCAGAAACGCGCAAAAATGAATTGCCGTATGAATACGTATTATTTTAAATACAGCGATACATTATACGTATTATCAGAAACTGAATCTTATTGCTTCCGTTCCAAAAATCTTATTTTGTTTGAATTATAGAAGCCTCAAAGGCAAAGCAATAATTCCCAGCCAAGTTTTGAAAGCAAGAAACCTAACAAAAACAGCATACTTAAAAAGAATCTAGAAATATTAGAAAATATAATTTTTTAGTTCTATTACGCTTTTATCTATAAAAATTGCAAGTCGATTCAATTTTATATGTATTATATTCATATGGTACTTAATTGATACAAAACTTACTCTAATACGAAGATTTTGTCTGTTTTTTGCACTATTGTTCTAAAAGATAAATGTTATTTTTTTAGTTTCATTCGATAAAATAATAATTCTAAAACGGCTTGCTTGGAAATTATTAAATTGTATAAGATATGAAATATCGAAATGAACCATTCAGTAATCGCTCATATAAGAGATGCATCGCGTATCTTATTATACACTTTTACAACGTGTTTTTTTTTAATAAGAATAAATGCTCTTGCTTATATAATCTATATATATTAAGTATATTTCAGTTACTACACTTTTAATTTTACATATAACGCATCTAGAAAATACATGTGGTCTTCATGATGAAAAGCTAAATGCTTAGATAATCTAAAAAGATATTTAAAACAGCACAAATTTTAATATTATCTAAATGTATTTCTCAAAGCTTCATGCTTCAAAATTAAAATTATTTAATCACAAAATATCATTACGATTCATTAGCTTTTCAATTATTATCAAATTAAGCTTAATTTTTTTTCTAATTCATTTGCTCTTACTGGAGCTGATAATAAGTGTAATGGTTATATTATGCTTCTTATTAGCACTACAACTTCTTAGTTGCAAGTATTTATATACGTTTTCGATCTGAATTAGTGTCTACTATGTCCTTCAACAATTTAAGTATTACATATGATTACATGATTTTTGCACATACATATAGAGAGATGTAATAAATTTCATTTATATTAAACTAATTATTTTCCAATCATTTGAATTCTAACTTCACTTTGATTTCTGAGTTTCAAGAAATTCTAGCTTTCCCACGCTTCTGAATGTTCGATTTCTGTGATTTAAATTATTCAATTTGAAGCTTCAGTATCTCATAAAAGTCAGGCGTCTAAAATAAATATTTACCAAAATAAATTTCGATAAATCTCCTTTCTGAGGTATATAGGTTTTGAATATTTACAAATGGACTCTTTCTAAAAAAATTCCAAACTTTGAACTGTTTATAATTTGTCGGTAAAATTCATCAATTCAACAGATCATCGCATTATATTTTTAAATAAAGCTGCAGACAATAATGTATTGGGATTCATCAGAGTACTAATTTAAAAAAATTATACCTTCCCAGTAAAACATTTTTACCAGCATAACTTTCAATGGATGATTTGATAAGATTTTAGATTTATTTTATTTTATTTTTAAGGTTTAAATATTATATACATTGCACACAAATACTATAATATAAATACGTTTTACTGACGCTTTTGTGCTAATTATTTATACATGCAATATTTTATTAATAAAAAGCATAAAAATAATTTCATCCCAAGGAACGCTAGATATATTATCTAATATAATAATGCGAAAACTAAACAATATCATAAAAATATGCAATCAAACAGTTATTGCATATATATATAATAACAAAAAAGTGTCAATGAGCAAAATGTTTTTCTTACACTTATCTATAAGGATATCAAGTTCCAAGTTTCTATTTGTCAAACTTGTTGAGATATCAAAATAAATTTATTGACTTAGACCATTTTTCCATCTCCTGTCCGGTGTTTTTGAGTGAGTCTTTCCTTGTGATCTCCAGGGACAATATACATAACACAAGAAATTATTGAAAGGGTCGAATCCGGAAATAATAACGCATATTTCAACGTCAATACAAAGTCGCATTCTTTGAACGATATTTGTGTATATACAATCTTCTGATGTAAAAAGGCCGGTTTCTTTATGAATTTCACAATAAATATACAGAATGAGAACTTCAATCCATCCCTTAGTTCCGACATAATGCCAATCAGAACTACGAAATTTATATGTCACCACATCGTTGTACAAAATAGGGCCAACCAAAAAGATCCTAAAAATAACACGAAGAATGGACTTTCACCGTTTCAAAAGTGACAGTTTACATGACTAAGTTTCTATCTCGATTTGTCTGTACATTTCTCAGAGACAGATTTCATTTGACATAAAGTAAAGCCCAGTTGTAAAATGTTCACGTCGATGGTGTCGTTTTCTATGTAACTATTGTAATAGTCCATGGACTTTACGAATGATGTGTGGTTGTCAATTATTAGAGTGAAATGTTATCTACACTGTTTGTAGAATGTTAAATCCTTTTATGTTCGTACTGTAGCATGAAAATAATTTGAAAAGCGAGCTAAAATGTCAATTTCTGAATCACATGTAAAATGCCTCCCGCTCTCTCCGAGAAATCCTGTAGTTTTCAATCGTTAAATTGTTCTGTAAATACATTTCCTAGAAGGATGGTGGGAATTCCGAAAACGGTGCTTGTATTTTTCTACAACTCAGTTGACATCATCATAACACGCAGCATAAATCGCTAGCGTATCCGAATGCTTCTTATGCCTGAAACATGACATTCTATTAAAAAACATACAAATAAGAGCTTTTTTTTTTTTGCTTGAGATTTTTGTATTTTATTAAAATAAATATATTAAATACTCCGTTTCTCCAGTTTCCTTTCCATTCTTTATAAAACCAATTTTGCAATTGTCGATCAATCAAAATGCGCGTCGACCAATTTTCAAGGGTGTTTAGCAAATTTCTCTGAAATGAGGATCGAATGATGTATCAGTAAACAAATATTCACATATAACAGTTTTTCTGTATTGTATAAATTTTCATTTCTAAAATAAATATTTTCACATAAACTTGATATTAGTCTATCTAAATTTAAAAATAACCAACTGTCTGCAAATTTTGTACATAGAAACACAAAATTTTGTATCCGCATAGAATTTTAAAATACTAGACACTTTTTCGTTGTCAGCGGGGGAAGAGGGGTCATTTAAAAATTTCACTTTTCCAATTTCTTTTTACTATTTACTATTTTCTCTGCAGAAGCCAGAGTGTTTTCATACAATTACTCACTTTATTTAATGAAACTTTGTAAAGAGGAAGTAAATTTCAGCTAATTTCAATATTTAGGAATATATATATATATATATATATATATCAGTTCTTTCACTTGAGATTCTTATAGGGATTTCTTCCTTTGCAGTATAAAAATGAGAAAGTCATTAATTTTTTAGAGTAGGTGTTAGAAATTGTCAAATAAAAAAATGGAGTTCGGATCAGGAAATAAAAGAAAATTTTAGAATAAAGGAATAAGGGCTAAAAGAGACAGTACTTTTGGACAAAAAAAATGAATAAGTGATATACTTATGGGTTGTTGTTTTTTTATCTCGGGAGCTCTGCATAAATCAGAATACATGTGTGTGTGTGTGTGTGTGTGTGTGTAATGATATATTTTAAACTCTAATTTCAATTTATTCATTTCCAAGGTTTTATCTTAATTTAGCCCACAGTAACTTCATTCATTCTAAAATATTCTTTTATTTCCTGATCCAATTCCACTTTCTCTATTTAATTAATTCAAGAGAAGCTTTGTAAAACTGCTGAATCGGCTAAAAGCCTCACTTTCCCACAATCCGAGTGAAGGGACAAAATACCGCTGACGTGACAAATTCTTTTTCAAAAGATCCCCGTGCTTCCCTTGCCTCGTCGGCGCGTGTAGCAAAAATCCCTATCGAAATCTCATTGTATATAGGCATTGTGGAGAAATATTTTCCCTATCAATATCTCATGTTATATAAGATCAGGGATAAAATGTTCAAGATTTCTTTCTGTGTCCTGTTTTCTGTGTGTGCTCGTCGCTCTTGCTTATACATAATGCGTGCTTCTCAGAGATGAAATAAAACGACGTCAAGAAATCAAAAGTCTCTTCACTGCCTGTCGCACCTACATTCAGCTTCACATAAAATAATGCTTACATTATAAAGAGGCGACAAAGATAGTTTCTTGTGCAAAATTGTCAAATGATTTTAAAAATTAAAATTAAATCCGCGGGAAAGCGAAATGAATGACGCAACAGCTCCTTCCGACACTCATGCCTTTCGTCGCGGCTAGCCGGTCACGCTGTCTCCGATGGCGAAGCTCCTTCGACCACGTCGTTCCACGCCAGCCGATGCAATATCCTATTCATGCTGTATTCCAGGATCCGGTCCAGTTCTCGTTGAATTGGTTGTATGACTTTTACGTACAATACACTTTGCGTAACAGTCATAAAACTGTCGATCAATAGTCTCTTTTACAGTGCGGTTGTGTTACTGATAAAGGTCAGTTCAAGAAGAGGTTACAACATTTTAAACGTTATCTAAAAGTGTCATATTTGACAAGAGTTAGCATGATGTTTGACACAATTTCGAATACTTAACGATACGTTCATTAATACAATTTCATGCTTTTTAATACTATATGAATAATTTCCTCTTTGCTTTTTATGAAAGATGGATTGCTTTTCAATGTATTTATTCAAAAATGTATGATAAAAATCATTGAGGAATGATATTTCTTCTCATATAACTTCTCAACTCACTTCGAAATAATAATAATTTCTTCTAGATTTTAGATATAAATTTTACATAAATATAACGTTTTGCATTAAATGAAACAGTTTGCGTTTCATTACTTCTGCTTTATTTCTTCTTGATCCGTTTATTTAATTCAATAAGTTTGTTATTTAAATATAGACACTTAAAAAAATTATTTCTTAAATTTAAAGTACAATTACATGAGGTTAGTGGAATTGGAAAGATTTGTACGGAAGGAAAAGTTGCAAAAGCAATTCTTGAAAAGCCGTAAGTAGTAAGAATAACTTCCAACTACGGATGTTAAGTTTCCATGTTATATAAGTTTTTTAAAAAAATCGGTTTCCAGAATAGAACGCCTTACAAATTTCAACTTTTCTGCTTATCATCGTAGATTTAATTTAAATGTTGTTACATTTTTTTTAAATCTGTATTCTGATAAAGATAAATTATTTATTCATTATATGTCTTTGCATTTTGTATATGAAATATTGTAAGTATAAGGTGCATAAAATAAGCAGTTTACTAAATCAGAAGATATTAATATTTTGCTAAATGATCATTTGTATCTGCGAAAATTTGTAGGAAATATTAGCTGAATTCAAGTTGAATTTTCTTCTAGTTGCACTTTTATTAAACCAAAATCCAAATCTACTGTTAAAAAATAAAATAGAATTAAGAAAAATGATTTTTGCATTAATATATGTTCTTCAGAAACTTTAATTTTATTAAAGATCGTTCTTATATGTACAATAAATCATTAAAAATAGTGTTGAATGAAGTTCTGGTAATGCACTCTTCAACATTGAGGAATGGTAATTGAAATATTTATTGATTAGCTATGAGTTTTTTTTTTTTCCATATTTTAAACAATGCATTTCTAATCCGAAGAATTCATGGCCATTTTAAACCTTTCAGAGGCTCTGAGATATTGCAAATCTCAAAGCCCCTTTTACCCTCCAAATTTTTTATTGATTTTAATTTAATTTTTATTCAGCAATTTTACGTAGTAAATTTTGAAAACTGAAGTCGCAAGTCTCTTTCTAAAAAGTCCATTTTCAATATTGTACAAATAAAAAAAGTGCACAGTCAAAACGTAAAATTAATTTTAAACACTAAGTATCGAAAACTAAAGACAATTTTCTATAACACTCTAAACAATATTGTAAAAGGGGGGAATATATTTTTTTAAACTGTAAAGCTTCAAATTTTTTAGAATTATAAAATAGCATAACGAATAACTTGTAAATGGTAATTAGGAATATTGCTAGAATAAAGTTTCAAAATTAATTTAATTAATTAATATACTTTAAATTTCACAGATATCTCCAAATTTTTCGTTTAAAATTATTCAAAAATTAAAGTGTGGAATATTTAAACTTTAATCTAAAAGTTTTAATTAACAAAATAGGATTTTCTTCCAAAAATAAAAGTGAATGTATATATATGCGGCTATCATTCTATTTAAAATATAGACCATTGTACGTAGATATACTAAATTTAACATACGCATATTTGGGAGAAAAAAATATGCAATTCAGTGCATTTAAAAATATTAATACAAAAAATAATGTTATCTCTTACATAAATTATCTTAAAATTTTAAAAAAATTATTAATTTTATTGGTTTATCAGTTTTTGGTATTTTTATTCTGTAAAAAGAATACAGATCTTAGATAGCATGTATGTTTTATAGTCAAGATCTTCCGTTTATATTTACGTATGAAAAGGTAAAGTTTTCACATAAACGAGAATACTAGATTTTTAAATATAAGATAAGATGTATTTTTATAATATCAGGCCTGTTAAGTTATTTATTTCATGTGTATATGAATTATTTATTTGATTACCAGAAATTCAAAAGCTTCGAACAGATTTAATTTCAAATAGTAGGAAATTTATCAACTAAAATTCTCTTATTGACTTGCCTGCTATTAATTAGCTGAAATGCACATTTAAATGATCCACTTATCTTAAAACAATTGGAATCGTTTGGGATGGTCATAGTTAAGTTCAGGTGTAGTTTAATTAGAATGGAATTTCTATTTCAAATTTTCTTTTAAAGTATAATGATTTTCATTTCATGAGAACTATATTTAGCATACTTTGACTGTGTATGAATAATGCAGAGAATTTATGTGATTTTTAAGTAAAAACTATTTTTTACTGTAAATTTTTAGAAAGTTATCACGCAAAAAAGTCAATATTTCTCTTAATTTTTGATTAATTAAAATTCTAATTAAAAATTCAAAAAATCGCTTTCCTACCCTTCAAAATATATATTTGCCAAATTTGATAGGCAGACGGTCTGGTGTGTATAGAGCTAGCATATACACACTGACACAAAAGTTTTTCCCTTGTGTTTAAGCATCAAAATTTAGTTAAAATACCAATACATTTTCTTGCCAAATACTCTTGCCAATAGATAACGTATGTTTTAGCAAACCTAGACTAATCACTCCCTACCCTCCTTTTTTCAAAGAGCTCCTTTTTTCAAGAGCAAAGAACCAGCATGATTTATTGGCCTTTTAAAACCCGTACGCATTTGTCCCACTACCCGTTGAATTACCCGGCTGCTCATCGCTACTCCCTCCGTAACCTGAGACCTCATCCAACGTTCTAGCTCTGTTCTTGTGCTTGTGCTCCATTTCCTCATGTGCGTGCTCCCTATATTTTCAAGAAGTTCCAACTCCTAGTGTGCCATGATTTATCCAGTTTTACAAAATATCACATTATTATCACCACAATATAATAATCGCCTGCTTTACTCGCCAGTGGTCAACAGTGCCAGTTCAGTGCTCAAATGTACCTTTGGTGATTTCTCAAAAAGCGTTTAGTGTTTTCCGATTCAATGGATGAATGTGTTTTTCTTTTCTTTTGATTTTTAAATTTTATAATTATTGCAAATTGTATTTTTATAGTATTATTTAAAATATTGATTTTTTAGTCTTTTATCAAATCTATTTTTTAAAATTTTATGCATAAATTTATAATGTTTTTTTTTTTTTTTTTTTTTGAAAGAATCTATGATGTTGTTAAGATTTGGAAAATTGATTGATCCAGACAAAACAAATGTGTCTAGCCCTCAAAGTTCAGAAAATAAAATTGATAAAGAAGAAAATGATTAAATAGCCCAAGAACCTTCTATAATCCCTTTTGATCCCGAAAATGGAACGAAAATGGATTTATGTTTGGTATATTTCAACAAAATTTGCTGAGAGAATAACAAGACTGACTTGTGGAAAATTAAAAATATTGCTAAATTTCTTAAAGGGTCAGCTTTACCTCATTATATAAATAGTTGCTTAAATATTTACAATTTTGATTATTTATGTTGTATATTAACAGAACAGGTTATTCAACCAAATATTGTTAATTTTTCTGACTTTTCACGATTAAAATTTGATTTAAAAAATGCTAAATTAGTTCATCATTTTCATCAAAAATTACATTGTGGCAGACAGTTAGGCCTTAATTAAAAAAAAAAAAAAGGTCTTACTAATGGACTACCAACTACTAATGGACTGTGGTCTTAAAAGGTCTTACTAATGGACTACCAACTCAACTAAAACAACTGGTAAGCATAAAAGCTCCTTGTACCCCTACAGAATGGCTTATAATAACAACTAAACTATTAAAAATGGAAGAATCTTCAGAACCAAACCCAGGCAGGTGCAATGAAACCAGAATCAGAGTAAAGCAAACAGCACCTTTTACACCTAGGCATAATTTTAGTTATAGATTTCAAAATTCTTTTATTCCTCGAGCTCAAAATAATTTTAGACAAAATTATCAGAATTCAATAAGGCCACGTCCAAATAATTTCAATAACTATGGTCATAATTTGCCTTTCCAACAAAGATTAACATCTTCTCCATATAGAATTTGTACTCAAAAAGGTATTCCAAATGCTTATCATTGGACCCAAGTATGTCCTTTTCATCATCCCCAATTTATGACAAATGTTCCAATAACAGCCAATTTGACTTCCCCGTGCACAGAAATCCCTCTTGGCTGTTCTCAAAATTCTGGAACGAGACAAAATTCTTCTAATGAGGCCCCTGTAACATTAGCATATAAAAGAGATGAAAATAGAAAAAGTCGTTTTTGTATTGATTATCGTAAAATTAATTCCCTTTGCAAATCTGAGGCAGAGTCTCTTCCTAGAATAGATACTTTATTATATAAATTAAGTACTGCTAAAGTTTTTTCAACTTTGGATCTTGCATCTGGATATTGGCACATACCATTGCATGAAAAAGATAAACATAAATTTGCATTTGTAACTACTGAAGGTTTATGTGAATTTCAAGTCCTACCTTTTGGCTTTAAAAATGCACCTGCAATATTCAATTGAGCTATTCGTAAAATTTTAAATAAACATAAATTTTTAAATTTTGCATATCGCTATTTTGATGACATAGTAGTTTTCTCTAACTCATTAGAGGAACACTATGATCATTTAAAACAGATTTTTCAAATGTGTGAAAAAGAAAATATTAAATTAAAATTTTCTAAATGTGTATTTGCTCAAGATAAAATTAATTTCTTAGGGTATGAAGTCAAAGAAGGATGCATTTCTAATAATAATCATAATATTGAAAATATTAAAAAATTACAACCTCCAAAAAATGTTAAACAGCTTCAAAGTTTTTTGGTTCTGTAAATGTTTATAATAGGTTTATTGATTCTTATACTAAAATTAGAGAACCCTTAAATAATCTTCTTAAAACAGATACACCATGGCAATGGACAGAAAACTGTCAAAAAGTTTTTGAAATATTAAAAAATAAATTGATAACTAAACCAGTGTTACAACTATATAACCCTAATTTACTTATTCATGTTTTTTGTGAAGCATCTCAGGTAGCCATTGGAGCTGTTCTAAAACAGACTGACTGTTTTGGTCAATTACATCCTGTATCTTATCATTCAAGAACTTTACGTTCTTATGAAAAAAATTATTATATAACTGAGTTGGAATGTTTAGAAATAGTAGATGCTCTTGATAAATTTTATTACTATTTACATGGGAAGAAATTCACAATTCATACTGATCATGCTGCTCTTATTTGATTTAAAAATGTAAAAAATTTAAGGGGAAAATTACTTCGTTGGTCTTTAAAACTAAGCATGTTTGATTATGAAGTGAAATATTTAAAGGGAACAGCTAATGTTGAAGCTGATATGTTATCAAGGCATCCTACTGCTCAATATCTCCAACATTCTGGGCATTTATTGGAATTAGATGAGAAAAAACACTATCAAAATTTAGATATTTTAGATAATACTAAATATGAAAATATTAATGATGTATTTGTAGTTAAAAAGAAAAATTTATTTAAAACAGTTGTACCTTTTTCTCTTAGAAGAAAAGTTTTGCAAAATGCTCATAAACAATTTGGGCATTCAGGCATTCGAAAAATGATAAATTTAATTACTCCTTAGTATTATTGACCCCATATTACTCAAGATATTGCACTTTTTGTTAAACATTGTGATATTTGTCAATTAAATAAAAAGAAAAAGAAAAAAAAGGTAACCGACTACGTTCAAAGGAAAATTTTTGAAAAATTAATTTAAAAAAAAAAAAACTATTTATGGTTTTAGATTAATTGTCAATTATAAACACTATAAATACAAAAAAATTATTTGAAAATATAATATATTTTGAGAAATAGGAAAATTTGTAGTAAATTTTAACGAAATTTAACCAAAACGGTTAACACTCTACACAAAATTGTAATGCAGCAATCGTATTTTTCTTTGTACACAAGTTATAGAATATAATGATGAATGAAATGAATCAAAATCTAAGAAACATTTTAAGATGCAAAGAAGTTATGGGTAAAAATATACGTATATATACCTTTTTTTCATAAATTTACAACTTAAATTTTCTAAAAACACCTATAAATGAAAAAGTATTTCACCAACACTAAAACTTTTGTTTCATTTCATTGCCCATATTATTTAAAACGCACGCTGAAATTTTTATTTAAATACCTCTATTAGTTTTTAAGATATCATGTTAACGATGGAGATTTTTTCTGAAAATTAAAGTTTAAGAAAATTGAAATTAAAAACAAATTTTAGCTAAAAAATTGTTTAAAATTCTCCTGTATGATAGGTCAGGCCTTCCTTTTCCTAGAAAATACTATTTTGGAAAGAGGAAAGTCCGAATTACAAGAAATAATAATAAAAAAAGAATTCGCCAATGTGGTCGATAACCAGTGTTTTTAAAAGATTTGGCTTTTTGTAGGCTGTGCTCCCCATAGATCGTCCTTTTGAATGTCTTTCTGTCGATACTGCTGGTGGATTTAACTATTACAATTTAACAAAAAAATTTCTTCATATAGTAATTGATCATGCGACTAGATATGTTTGGGCTTTTTCTTCCAAAAATGAAATTTCTGAAACTTATATTAATATATTAAAGCAAGTTTTCCAAATTCAGGTACCTTCTAAATTATTAACTGATAGAACTGACTGCTTTTACCTCATCTAAATTCAAACGTTTCCTCAGAAATTACAGTATCAAGCATCTATCTGTTAACTTCTTCACATCATCCACAAACTAATGGGAAATGTGGAAGAAGTTAACCAGTCAATAGTAACTAAATTAAAGTGTAAGGTCAATTCTTCTCCAACTAAAATTCCTTGGACTAGACTTTTAGAACAAGTAATCAATGAATATAATTTAACACCCCATTCAGTTACAAAATTTCCTCCTGCATATTTGTCATTTGGCACTTTACCTTATCCTCCTCCTTAACTCAAAGTCAATTCTATCCTCCAATAGAAGAAGCCAAAAAATTAGCTAAAAATAATACAATCAAATATCATGATAAAAATAAAATAAGATATGATGCAACATTTATAGATTTTCCATTCAAACCTGGTGACATTATAATGTATGATGAATTTAATTACCCAAATCATAGAAAATTATCTCCAGTATATTCAGGTCCATATGAAATAGTAACTAAAATTTCAGATGTAAATTATAAAATAACTAAACCAAACGCATTAACAAACAAAGCAACGGATGTTATCTTTGTATCAAAATTAAGAACATATTACCCACCAGAAAAATTAAAATTAAGTCATGAATAATAATTAAAAAAATCCTTTTATTTCCCATGTCTCTTCCAATAAACCCCAACTTAGGTTGGCCCGTTGTCTCCACTCGTAAAAGTTAGTTTTTCTTTTCTTCATGATGATGATGTGATAGTCGCCTTCACAACATAAATTCGAATACCTCAGTCTTATTGAGATGTGAATATAAGGTCAACCTCACAACTAATTTCTATCTCTTTCTATTTTTATCCTAGATATGTTGTTCTCCACTTTGGAAATAAATATTCCTGGATGAGAGTAGAAAGAGAATAAGAATTACGTCCCAATTCTTGATGTCCTAATTTTGGGTCATTAAGTTTCACCCATTACTAGAAATTGGTAGACAAGGTTTTACTAGTCACCACTAATTGGCTAACTAGTGTGTTAAAAGCTTTTTTTTCCCCTTCTTCTTCTTCTAATTTTAAAATTACACATTTTTATGTCATTTGTTTTGAGTATTAATGTTTATAATAAGAGTATTTTGAATCTCATATTATTATTTTCAGATTCAAATGTTACATACAAAAATCAATACTATGTTGATATTTTATTATTAAATAAGTTCAATTTATTACTCCATTATTTTACATCCAATATGATGATTTTGGTGAGCCTTCTACTATTAAAGGACATTGTGTGCAAGAATTCTTTAGAGACATTCCTCACAAAATAGAGACAATCTTACAGACTGAGAAACAATAGACTGAGTTTCTGCAGAAAATCATTTTTATATTGCACATTTTAATATTATTATTTTTGGTGTTGTTGAATATTTAAGTTTATCTAATATTTTCACAGATATTACTTTATCTTTTTTATGCTTTAGATAAACTTGTTCAAAAGGATTTTTATATTAATGTAAAGGTAAGGAAAACTTGGACATCACTTTTAATATGCCTTTAAATTTTAGTTTCTTGCTTGAACACCACTATAGGTTGTGGCTGTGTGTCGAAGGGCCTTGAGGCACTTTCACTCATTGCGGTGGGAGGGGGGAAATTGTAATGATATTTTAAACTCTAATTTCAATTTAATTAATTTCCAAGTTTTATCTTAATTTAGCCCATAGTAACTGCATTCTAAAATATTCTCTTATTTCCTGATCCAATTCTACTTTCTCTACTTAATTAATTTAAGAGAAGCTTTGGGAAATTGCTGAATCGGCTAAAAGCCTCACTTTCCCACATTCCGAGTGAAGGGACAAAATACCATTGACGTGACAAATTCTTTTTTAAAAGATCCCTGTGTTTTCCTTGCCTCGTCGGCACATGTAGCAAAAATCTCTATCGAAATCTGATTGTATATAAACACTATGGAAAAATATTTTTTCTATCAATATCTTATGTTATATAAGACCAGGGATAAAATATTCAAGAGCCTCATTTCTTTCCGTGTCGTTCTGTTTTTTGTGTGTGCTCGTCACTCCTGCTTGTACATAATGCGTGCTTCTCCGAGATGAAATAAAACGACGTCAAGAAATCGAAAGTCTCTTCACTGTCTTCGAAACTGCCTTCTGATTAAAAATTTTGTGCTTATATATATATATATATTAATCACCATATTCCCATCTCCACTTGCATCTATTTGTTCTATAAGTATATAAGAAAAAGCAAAATATGTATACTTCTCAATCGTAGAATTTTTATATTTGATCTATGAGAGATTTTGATCTCAAATCTAATAAACTGAAAAATCTGTGTAAAAAAAGCAATTTTACTGTTAATGTTTGACATATATATGTAAATATTTCTTCGAGATTCCTCTTTTGAGAATCTGGATGCATATCATTGACCATGGGAGAAACATAGAGCTTTTAGGTTTAAATTGTCGTTTTTAAAATATATTTTAAAAATTTAATTACATTTTAACTTAAAATAATAACAATATAAAGAGAAAGCAACTTAAAGACATTATGACACAGGTACTTAATAGTTCCCTTTTTTTTTTCAGTGCAAAAATTGTGATCTTAAGGGAAACAACAAAAAAAAAAAAAACAGATTTTAATGGCAAGATGTTAAATTGACAGATCTTGAATGATCTAAGGAGAATTTGCAGAAGGTGCTTATTAAAAAAAATTCGCCGACAATATTAATTTCTGACGAAATAAAATTATGCTAGCTCAATAGTTTGTTCTATGAATTGAATATTTCAAACAATCAAGGAAGTATAAGTCAGCCTTCTTTACCTGTCAGTAAATTTTCATTTGGTCCAAATTTATTCATTAAGTCCGGAGTAATAATCATCCGTGTAATTAACTCCCCCCCCCCCCTCATTTTGAACCCATAGAGTAAGGGACAAAATCGAAGGATTAGAATTACCTGCTTGCTATTTTGACAAATTTGGCATATATTATAAGTGAGATTTTCTAGTAATATGTCGCAATATCTTCATCGTAACACTTTCAAGGTGCAAGTTCGACTCTATGAGCATTTTTGTGAGAATTTTATAGTTTCGTTCTAGAAATACTGAACTCTCTGAGTTAAAAACAATAGAATCCTTTGGTGTAGTTTTTTCCTGTAACTAAGATTTCATTAGTTATTCTTTAAATAACGCAGGATAATTTGAAGGACAATCTTTTCAAAGCCTAAAAGACAGAAAAACTGCTTCTCTGTAACAGCATTTTTTTTTTTTTCTTTTTATTCTGGAACTGATCGATTATCAGTGGCTTGACGGATCGCTAAACTTTCGATCATAAAGATGAAAATAGTGGAACGAATTCGATAAGAGAACGACTATAACAATAAAATGCTTGATTGCAATAATTATGTATTTTAATATCAGCTGTTACTAAAACAGAATTCTAGCAATTACAAAATTTAGATAGCTCATAAGTACATGATTTTCACTGAGTAAGGGGCAATGTGAGCTTTAAAATAACGCCAAGGCGTATGGAAGAAACAACACACAAATATATATATCAGTATTAAATATTGAGTCAATGTATGTACCCAGGAAGCCCATTGGACGGCCAGCGCATATCTACTTTACTTCATCAGGTAAAAGTGTATAGATTGTAAAAATAACAAATTTGAAAAGAAATATATATAAATTGCTTCATGCCTTTCTAATAATTTTCTCCCAGTAACGTAATGGGATAAGCTTATTTCGCGGAGCTCTTTTCTTTACAATGTTGCTGTGCCAAAATTTGAATAGTCTTTTTTAATATATAAATTTCAAATAATTCGGCCTAAAATTTAATTTAGAAAGCACTTTTTCGTAGGTAATGCATTTTTTTTCTTTCTGTTTAACACTGTTAATCTGTTTTAACACGAGTTTTTTCTCTAAGCTGTGCAATAAAATGTCGGTCATTCCCATCAGTTGTAAATAAACAAAGGTGGATGATAAACCAAAATTTATTGCCGGCGTTGCTTTTCATAATAACAACCATATGTTATTGCTGTTCATGAATATTTTTGTTAGCATATGAATTTACCTTATTTTATATTAAATTAATACTTTTTTGTGTTATATTTAAAAAATTAAACTTTAGCAAATTACGAAACTTGCCGTTTCGCATATACATATTGGCATGGACTTTATATTTATTTAAGTATGTCCATTACTTATCGTAATATTTAGGCTCTTGTAGATTTTTGAAAAATAAAATCTTAAATATAATATTGAAACGAATAAATATTTCTGCGGTGTGTGTTTATATTTTATTTAAAATGATTTTTAAATCATTACTTTCATAATTTTTGCCTTTAATAAACTGATGTTTATTTCATAAAATTGGTTAAGTGAATTTTAAAAGAGGAATTTCTTGCACAGATGTATAACATATAAATTTATTATTTGCCTGGCTTGCATATAGTTTTCTATTCTCTTTATTCATTTTCCAAAAATTGAATTGTAGTGACTAGATAGTTTAGTTAAAAAGTTTTATTATTGTATAAATATTTATTTGAACTGAAATAATCCTTATATGCCACTGATCTGCATCAGCTAAATATATTTTAATTATTCATTAGATTAGGACTACACTATGTCCACTCAGTTTGCAAAAGTGAAATACTCGCTTTATAACAGTGACAGCTTACAGGCTGAAAGTGATGATGATTTGGAAAGTGAAAGTAGTCTGAGCAATCTTAATGCAAGATATATTAGTCGAAAAATTCAATTTTGTAAGGAAACAAAAGTTGACTTAGAAACTTCACCATTAATAAAAGGATTTGATGAAAGTGAGTTTGCTGGTGAAACAGCTTTTACATTACAAAGAGTAAGTACCCATCATTTGAAATGTTATATTATTTTAAAGCAAGTTGCCTATATTTTTGATCATGCATAGAATGTATGAAATATTTTGCTTCAGATGTCAAATTTGTTCAAATCTACAATTTTTTTCCCCTACCAACTTATAATTCAGTCTTGCTATATTTCATACAGTTGCGCATATTTTAGAAATTTTGATATAAACTAAGAAGTGTTATTTCATCCAAACTTTTGCTGCATAATGATTATTGCAAATTATTTATTAAGAAAGTAAATATCGATGTATATATTTAAATTTCTCATTAATTTAAAGAGTTAGGTTTCTGTGTGTCACTTTTAAAAAAATTTTACATAGTTCAGGGAGTTGTAATAAAATGTGTTATATTTTTTTATTCATGAAGAAAAAAGAATCACTTTTCTAACATGAACCCATGATACTATTAATTAATTCTGAAATTTTTTATTTTAATTGCTTTTTTTGTTAAATCTGAAAATTCTGATCTGTGAAGTAAAATATTTAGCTTTTGTTTTAGAACAAATATGTAATTCACACACAAAGATGAATTAATTATATGAGAGAGATTATGACAAAATGTAAAACATATTTACTCAGACTGAAATATCATCTACCTCCTATTTTAAAAGGATATAGTTAAAATTCTCAGATTAAAATATTTTTCTCATGACCTTAACCTTATCTAATTGAATGACTTATCAATCAGCTTATCAAAATTCTAAACATTCCATAAAGATTATCTTCCTCTTAGAAGTTAGTTAGTACTGATTAATATGCATATTTCATGTTCTTCTCTAATGCCATATGAAAAATATACAAGTCAAAATATGTTAATTGGAAAATTTTTTAGACATCAACATCTTTTTCCAAGAATTGGTTGTAGCAATTTTTTTTAATGAAGAGATAAGGCAAATAAGTTACCAGGGAAAATAGATTTATCAAAAAATTAGTAGCTTTTTGAAATGATGCTATGTAGTATATGTTAATTTTAAAAATATTTCACTTTTTATTTTGCAAATGTAATTTTTTGGAAATGTGATTCTATGAGTGCATATCATGTTAACATTCTGAATTATTTAATATCATCTCAGATAATAGTTTTATTAAATGGTTGTCTTCAAAACTTAAACAGATTCCAATCATTTATAAAAATATTCTGGCTTTTATTTTATTTATAAAACCAAAGATGATGGATAGGGGTGGGCACATAATCATAATTTTTTCACAGGTGCAATTTATATATGCTAAACTAATAAATTGGGTAGTCTTTTTTTTTCCCCCTCCCTTCCAGTTTAATATTTAAACTATCATCTGAAGACAATTAAAAAAAATCAAATTTGAATATACTTCAATAATTAATTTCAAGTCATCAAGATTACAATTTTTTGAGGTGAGGAGAGAACAAATAAAAGTAGAAGAACTTTTTATACAATAGTTTTCAACCTTGAAGTTTTATATCAGTTTTTTTTTTTTTCCATTCATCTTAGGGAAGAATTTTGATTTCAAATTCAAATGCATAAATATTATAAAACTAATGTTTTATTTTTTCATGCTGTATAATTTTGCATTAACTTTTAAGTAGTATCAATGTAAAATAAGACAAATGCTTGATTTTTCCATAATTCTAGTTTTTAAAAATTTCTCTTTTACAACTGTTCTCATTCTTAATAATAATATTAATATTCATTATCATTGGTTTACTGGCTTTATATTTTGTTCTTAAAGCAAATATTCATAATTCAATCAATTATGAGTATTCTAAAAGGAATGTCCTTCAAATTTTAAGAAAGACTGCAAGTTATGAAAATTGAATTTTACTTATATATCTATGATTTGAATTTTTTCCATTTCTAAATATTAATATTTAAAAATAATTTTTTTTTATTAGCTTTTACGAGATGAAAACTTTGAACAGCTGAAATTTTATTTGGATAGTTTTAGTGTTGAAGGTTGTAAACAGAGAATCAACAAATTAGATAGCAATAAACGTGCACCACTGCATTATGCAGCCAGGTATAATCGTGCTGCAGCAACACAGTTGTTAATAGTTAAAGGTGCAGGTAAGAAGTAATTTTTGATATATGGAAAAAAAGCGTATGATAAATTACATGACTTATCTTGTCAAAATTTGAACATCTTGGTTTACATTCATTTCTAGATGTTAATATTGAAGGTGAAGATGGACTGACACCTCTTCATTTTGCTGCACGTTATGGTTATAATAGATCAAATAAATGTTTAGTAAGTTTTCTTTTCTTACATTTATTACTACATGAAAAATTATTGCTATCTTGAAAATTAAAATGTTATACCATTTAAAATTTGTGAGATCTTTATGCTTCTTTATATTATTATAACCATTCTTGTGAAATATTGAATATGCACTACAAACTGACCATTTTCTAATTCTTATATGAATATATGGTTTGAATTTTTAGTGGTCGAGGTAAATTATTTTTGTCTTTAAATCATTTAAATATCTGTACTAGCTCTCAATGGATGATAATTTTAGATGCATTATTTGATTGCTATCACACACAATATTTGAATTCAATGACAGTTTTACAGCTACTGATGTAAAAGCTTTTATTTTGGACTATATTTTTATTATTGAAGGTTTCATTAAAATTTTTCTTGCTATAAACATGTTATTTCATTAATTTAACTAGAATTAATAAAATTTTTAGTGAAAATTTTGTGAGAAGAATGCAATTGTTTCCTGGGGGAAATATCAAAAGAGTATAATGAAGGAGATGGGTTTTCTCTTTTTATTATTGTTCATGTATTTTTTTTATAATTCTCAATATTCAAAGATTTATTATAACTCTTTGCAAATGAGGCTAACACTTTATAAATGATCCTCAAAATTTATAATTGGAATTTAAATATGTTGAGCAACTTTTTTTAAATATTTTATAGTGATTAATAATATTTTAAAATTTTGCAATTGCATATCTTTTTGCTTTATAATTTTTATACTATATATATGTTATAGTAAAAGCCCAAAATTAGTCGAAACCTGAATTAACTTGGTAAAATGCATTATAACTAACAGCATTAGGTAGAATTCGGGAAAAATGCATTCTAACTGACATGCTAGGAAAATTCTGTTTTATTTGTGTTTTGACTGATTTATTACACAATATTATTTGTGTTTATCTAAAATTGTGCAGACTATAGCTAATCGGGGCTTGTCACAATTTGATACCAAAGTTTATCATATTCCCTGATTTTCAGATCTGAATTCAATGTTTCGGTGAACATTTTTTTGACTCAAGAACGAGTACCTAATCTGGAAATTTCACTGAGAACAGCAGCAAGAAAAAGACCTGCAGGAACTAGACAAGGGTTTGTTCGTTGTTCTTCTAAAAAGGATTGTTTTTCAAAGAAATGTTTCTATGTGAAAAATGGTTCTCTTTATAATTCTAGGTGCCACAGTGGTTTGCCTTGTCAAAATAAATAATTTGTAATTACGGTCTTGTGTTAAACTATATTCAGATAAAGTAGTTTTTCTTCAGTGGTAGGTTCTTTCCTCAAAACTGTTTTACTAAGTGCAGTTTAATGCAATAATTTTCAATGGATACAAATAATATTGTCAACAAATCATATAACGAATTAGTCAAAACACATTTTCCTTAGCATTGTCAGTTAGAACATATTTACCCTAGTTAATCTGGGTTCTCCCAGTACTGTTAGTTAAAATGTGTTTTACCTACCTCATTCAGGTTTTGAATAATTTTGGATTTTCACCGTAACATATATAAAATACAAACACACAATATAAAAATTGTAAAGAAATATATATGTATAGATATATTAGTCTATATTTTTTGAATTATTCTAAATTTAATCATTTGTTTGCCAAATATTTTATTGAAACTAAACCATATTCCAGTTTCAAAACTTTTATCAAGTATTCATTTTGCTACATGTTGTTATTTTTATAATAATTAGTTTTATTGTTAATATTCTGACTTGTTGTTGGTTATAAGTTAGTGTTAAATTAGTAATATATTTTCCTGACTAATTAATGTTATAGATGCTTTTTTTTTTAAATTTTAAGTGTATACAAATTTTCAAGTTTAAAGTATATAAGATTTTTTAAACATAATAAACTTTAAAATTGCTTGTATATATATATATTTTTTTCCCCTTGTCATTTTTTTTTTTTTTTGTATCAGCTTTCAGTTGTTTTTAATATTATATTACTATGTATTTCATTTTTTATAAAGTGGATTTAAAATGAATAAGTGAGTCTTTTATTATGTTTATGTCTAATTTTTTTAAGGATGGTGATACTGTTGAAAGTCCAACTAGTGATAGTGAAACTGTTATTTCTATCTTGATTGAAGAAGGAGCTCATGTAAACTGTCAAGACAATTATGGCATGACACCATTGCATTATGCTGCTTTGAGAGGAAATACATTTGCAACATTAGAACTTCTCAAATCTAGTAAAATCAACACTGAGGTAATATTCAAAGGAAATTATAAGTAACATCATAAATTGGTTACATATTTAAGTGCTTGTATTTGTATTTCAAATACAACCAACGTTTAATTCACTTTGCAAAAATAGCTAATTAGTAATTTAAAATATTTCATTTTAATTGAAAATATTTTTGTGTAATGATAAATTAGCATTTTTTATGACTTTGAGTGTAGTAATAATTTTAATGTGAAAAACTTAAAAAATTTAACCTTTAGATTACATGCTAAAATAAAATTTACCTATTCTTTTTTAATGGGGATTTCAACAAAGAAATGGAAAAGTACTTTGCTCTCTTTTCAAGGTCTCTAAGTATTCGGAAAATGTGGTTCAGCTTCCTTTTGATTTATTGCTTTTCTTCTTTTTTGGTCGATATACCTATCATATATGGATTGACTGAACATAATAAAGGAGTAAAATAGTAAGATGTTCAGAGCAGAAATAGATTAATTAATTCAATGAGAGAGAGAATATGAGAGTTAATTCAATTAACTTTGTCATAATTTTTAAAAATATATTTTTAACAAATAAATTAAAAAATAAAATTGAATGAAAAATTTAAATGCATTCAAATTTTGTTTCATTTCAATGTATTTATATGCTTATTTCAATATTTATAAATTTTATTTTAAGACATTCGATAAACAAGAAATGACAGCCCTGCATTGTGCAGCTAATTACAACTCACCTGATGTAGTTGAGATTTTATTAAATGCAAATGCTCATCCTGAAGCTACAGATGAAAACTTATCTACACCTCTCCATTTGGCAGCAACCACTGGTAGTAAGAAAATAATAATGCTTTTGCTAAATGCTGTTGAGGCACAAGGGGATTCTGAAAGCTTGAAAAAGGTATCTGTTCTTACATTCTTTGAGTGATAAGTATTCTAAATTTCTGCTGCTTTTTGTATTATTGTTCTTCCCATAATTTTTATGTTTTAATTAGTAAATATATACCATTTGAAAAATACTTATGTTTGATTATTCATTTTTGTCAGATCAAAAAATGTAATTTGCATTTTTCGACATTATGAGTTAATAACATATCAAATTATATATCTATACTAAAAATAAAGATGAATGGGTGTGTGTATGTTTTGATGCTCTACAAGACAGACCATTTAATATGTAGCTACTAAATTTGACACATATATGCTGTGGAGGGAAGAAATGTTCAACTTGGAGCGATTTTTTTAAAAAAAATTTTAGTTTAAAAATTAAGCTGCATTTTGGAGTTTTTAAGTGATAACTTCCGATAATATTATTTGGGAAAGAGAATTTTTACACCAATTTACAATTTTTTAAAAAAAAAATGTCTCTTTTATTATACTAATTTAATAAGCATGCATATTTTCCCTGAATTTTGGACTGTATTTAAGTTTTTTTAAAATTTCCAACAGTATATTACATTTTTGATCTCGTGTTCACATCATTTTTATTGCTTCATCAACTATCTCATCGCTTGAATGTTTGCCCTCGTTAGTTGCCAAGGAAGAATTTTTTAAATATATGAGTAATTTATGAGATGGATTTTTTTAAAAATTGCCGATACAATACTATGAAATTTAGAAAATAGATGACAAGACATTTATGTCTTTAATAATGCTATGATGTCATTGGAATTGATCTCCATTAAATAAGTTCATCTGTGTATTGTGCAGAATATATGTAAGGCAATTAAAATATGATGGCTTTAATATCGGATAATTTACCGAAACCATAAACATGAACTTTATTTATATAATTAATAACATTATTAAAATTTACATTTGTTCATACAATTTAAATAAAATTAAGTATATTCAATATTCTTGGCAAACGAGCTGGTCACCAAAGGTGACCAGATCTTTTTCATCAGTAGGAAAAGGACTCAGTAACATCATATAACTTTGCACTAATTAGGAGATTTATAAATCTATGAAACTTAAATTATACAACCTGCAATATATAAACCAGTGTCTGAAAAAATAAGTATTTACACTTTAAATTGGCATATAAAATATTTTTTTGCCATAATTATTTCAAGATGAATTTAAGTCGAGCAACGATACAAGTATAATTTAATTATTATTCAGAAACCGGTTACATATCTGTTTCTATTTATTAAAGTTAAATATATATATCTGAACTAAATGTTAAACAATATATCACATTCAAATCATTTCAAACGTAGATTAATAATTTAATTTGGTATCTCTTCTAATTGTAAAAATGAATGTGTGTCTTGCACTCTACAAATCAAACTATTGACCTACAGTTACCAAATATGGCAATTATATACTATAGAGGGTATGAATATACACCATAAAATATCATTGCATCACAAAAAATTTGATACTTTCAAAATTTTTAAAAATTTTCTTTTAAATTATATAATTTTAATAGTTCTGTGAATTTTTTCTGAATATTGACAAATTTAAAAAAAAAATTGCTTTATTTTTAACAATAGATTATATTGTGGCCCTCATGTTCAACTTTTCATCATTTTGCAAATTATCTGACTGCTTGATTTTTTTTTAATTGTTTAAAATTAAAGAATAAAGATTTTATTTAGAATCTCTGTTTTCACGAGATGAATAAACAAGCAAAGTTACAATATCATAAAATTTACAAAATATATGAACCACTCATTTACATTTTTGATTGCATCAAGATATCATGAGACTAGTCTCCATTTAAAAGTTTTGTATGAATAATGAGCGAAGCTTGTATAAGACAATGAAGAAAACACATCTTGAATGCCTGGCAATTTTGTGGCATCATGGGTATACAGTTATATCTAAACAATTTAACTGAAATTAAAGATAACAATTTCCCCAGCGACTAGGGTATTAATAATGAACCACATAATTAAGAAATAATAAGAAAAAAAATATTTCTTTTTAAAATCATTTTTGCTGATATCTCTAAATTTAGTTACATTATTTTGGAAAATTCTTTAAAAGATTTTAGTTAGCTAATTATAATTTGAATTATGCCAAATATGTAATCATGTAACATATATAGCGAAAAGGATTTTTTTAAATTATGCTACAAATAAATAAGTTAGATTCCTTGTGTTTATCACAGTTCTGAAATTTAAATGAATTGCTGAGAAATTGCATAAAAATAAGGCTATTCCACTTTTTTTTTTAATGAATTTGTTTAATACATGCAGATTTAAGCATTGAAATCAATGATTCAGCTGACCTTTATTGGTCCCTAAATATTTTAAATTTGAATGATTTGAAGAACAGAACCAAAACTTGACTATCTCAACCAAAGAATTTCAGATTGGTTCTGTTTTTCTCACTGATTCTCTCAGTTATTATATCTTTCATATTTTTAAACACACAAAAGCCTTTACAATGATAAAGTTAATTTGTAGTCTGGAAATTTTTTAATAACTATTTGTCCTAATGTATAATATTTTTAGAAAGTGTAAAATTTTATATATTTGCCATTGGATAAATGGATAACATTTATCAAATGTTATCCATTTTACAGTTATCTTAAAAATTATCTTTTGTAAGTAATGTGCTATTTATTATGTTTTAATTTCATATCTTATCCATTTATATAATTTCATTGTAACAAATAAGAATCTTTTATTGAAGCTGCAGTATATGAATAATGTAACTAATAAAAATTATCTTCTACCCTTGTCTTAGTTAACTTATTAATATTTTTGTTATATTTTGTATTTGAAAAAAAAATACACCTTAATGATCTACAGTATCTAGGAAATGAAACTTTTTTAGTTTTTAAAGATCAATTTTGAAAAATGGTCATGGAAACTTGTATATTAATTGCTAAAAATAATTGAAGTTCCCCATTTAAAATGTAGGCATTTTTACTGTTAACATAAATTAAAAACAATGCAGAATTTGATATTTTCAAATGAATTGTTTAATTTCAAAATTGTTTTATATTATTAGATTGTTTATATTGTTACATCAAATTTAGTATATTTGGACATCTTTTTAATAGTAAAGAGTATGTTTCATTTCCAGTACATTGATGAAAAAAATCTAAGTGGTAATACTGCACTTCATTTAGCTGTAATTAAAGGGCACTTGGATATTGTTGAAATACTTTTAAAGAAAGGTAAGTGGTATTTATTCAAATTCATATTGCATTAAATTCAAACATATATGTGTGTGTGTTTTATTTATAAATCATATAATAAATATTTCAAAGTTTATTAGTTTTAATCTTTATATAATTTTTTCCCAGTTACCTGTTTATTTAAATTCAAAGATATGGTGCAATTAAACATCTTTCTAATGATGCCAATTTTCAAAAAAAAAATAAAAAAAAAATTAATTTTTGAGAAGCTTATTTGAAAATAATTTCATTCATAATTAAATAAAAGTTTTAAAAATAAAAATGTATTTTCATTTTCTATTTTTAAACATTTTGCATTGGAATTAATTGCATGTTGTGTTTTATATTCACAATAATTCTTGTGTTCAGAATGAAATTAATTTGCATCGTGTTATTTGAAAGCAATTTTTAAAAGAAAGCAATTTCTGTGAGCTCACATTTATTAAATACTGCTTCCTTTTCTAATGAACAATGTTATTTTGTTGGTGAATTAATTTTAAAACTATTATAGATTATAAAATTGTATATTTTTGGTAAAGAATTATGGAAAATATGAAAACTCCTAAGAATTTCTTATTTTTGAAATAAGATTTATAATGATATCTTATGTCTAAGTAATATATTATGATCTTATGTCTGAGAAGTCAGCCTGATTATGTATTAACTGATGATTTGATAAACATTCACAAATTCAGTTATTAAAAAATGAAAATATTTTTTCTTCCTCCTTTGTCTCATTGAGCATTATTTACGAAAGTTTACGTAAAAGCATCAAAACACAAAATTAAATTCCATCTTATTCTGCTGAATCTTTCATCTATTTTGGCTAACTGGCACGGATAAAAAAAGAGTCTATTTAAAAATTAGGAAACATATTTGTTTGCAAAATAAAACTGGATTGTTTTCAAAAGATGCCAGAAATATATTAGTAAGGTAATATATTTGGGGGTAATATATATGGTGGGGGCGTATGATTCGCTAAAAGGCATCTATCATACAAACCCCACATTTTTATCGGCCTGTTTAATTTGTTATTTAGAATGACGACTGAGGAAGCAATGTAAAGGGGGTGGAATATGATTGTCTGATCACTACAAAAATATATGAAAAACACATTCAAATTTTGATAAAACATTGCTAATGAAATAGTAGCTCAATAAGTGTTGTATATGGATTTGTATAGTCTTGAAATGAAAGCAGGATATTGATTAATGGGATCTCATTGATTATCACTGCAATATAAACTTAAAATGACGTAAAAAGAAGACAACAACCTGGAAATGCATTGCTCTTACACCTTTTTTCAAATCTTCCTTCTGTATTCTTAAATCTTTGTTCTTAAATATTTTTTATTAATGTAATTTTCTAATTAAAAATATTGTGTTTTATACACGTGTTAGCAACAGTATGAATTATGTCTGCTGTTCTAGACATTGCTTTGATTAAATATAAAAAAGAGAAATCATTTATTAAATGCAGTTATTATATTTTTCAGATTCTTTTTATAACTCTGCAAAACCATTTCTCATATTCTTACAATCACAATTACAATGAACATGAGATTAATAAATATATTTAGATAATATTAATTCAAAGGTAATTATCAGCTAAAGCTGTAAATATCGAGGTTTTAAAATATCTTATAACTATGAGAAATTTTATGGAATCACAATTATGCAGGACTTTGCTCTGATGGCTTATAATTATTTTATAATTTTAATTTGTAAGTTTGTTTTTTGAGTAATTTCAAATAAGTCATTCAAATTTCTTTCTTTTTTTTCTTTCAGGTGGAGATGTTAAAAGTACATTTGATAATTCTTGTCATCCTTTGCATTTGGCAGCAGTTTCTGGTAATGTGGATATAGTTAAATGTCTTCTTAAACATGGAGCTGCTATAAATTGTGTTAATAACTTTGGGGAGACACCACTTCATAAGGCTGCTGCTTTCAATGCGAGCGAAGTGATAGATTTTCTACTCAAAAAGTAATTAAATTTTACCATGTGAAAGCTGATTTTTTTTTAAATGTAACAAAAAGTTTCCAATTCTACAGAATTTTACTATGAAATCATTCACATTGTAGTAGCTTTGTAATTTTATTTAAAATAAATATCCTGATATTCAAAATGTTTTTTATGTGATCAGTTAACAGAATGAAAATGTATTTGAGTTTGATTAAAATATATTTTAAGATATCTACAAATACAACTATAAACTTTCATTTGATATACTGATATTTTGAAAATTTTACTTTCGTGTGCAGTTAGAAAAGATTCTCCAATGGCATTATGATTTTTAAAAAATTAGATTTCATTAAGAGTTAAATTTGTATGTGGTCTTGATACACTTCTCATATCTTTTTACTGTTCAAAAGCTTTCATTTGAATTCGTTTGTGGAATCAATTTTCAAGAGATGTTGTCTTTTTTGTTGTTGTTCAATGAATGCCTTCAGAATTATGAAATTTAGTAGCAGTAATCCTTGTGCATCTACAAATATGACTAAACTTAATTAGTATAAGTTTTAAATCTTGAATTTTTGTATTATTATTTAAAAGTAATGATAGAGTTTGCAATGCCATGTTGCCAATCATTCTAGATAAGATTCATTGAACATTTGAGGTTTAGTAAAATTCTGAATGATATGTCATATTTTCATACTACATATATATATTCTTATAAATACAATTATAAATTGTTCATTGTATTTTTTAAACTATGATAATTTGAATTTTGTCCTATATATCTAGGATCTTTTGTCTCTTGAAAATTTATCAGATGTGGAAAATTATTTTATTTGTGTATTTTTGAATAGTGGTGCTGATATTGAAAGCCATGACAATGCCCATTTCACCCCTTTGCTTGTTGCTGTAGCAGAAGGTCATGTGGATGCCATAAAAGTTCTGATGAAATCTAATGCAAATATTGGAGTTCTGGATAACATGGATCGAAGTGTCATATTTTGGGCTTCACAAGAGAATCATCCAAAGTCACTTAAGGTGCATTTTTATATTTCTGCACATGTTTTTTAATCTATAGTTTAAACATTAATTTTATAATTGATAAATTTGTTATATATTTTTTTTAAAAAACTATGATTTACTAACATAACTCAGAATTCAATTGCTTGCTAATAATAAATTTTTATTGAATATTTGCTTTTACTTTTTGTTCAAATTTTTGTGTGTGAGTGAGAAAGAAAATTCATTTCAAGAATTTCCTTTATTTGCTTTATTGATATAATTTTTTTAATATTCTAAACACAATGAAGAAATTTTTGTGAAGGTTTTGAAAATGATATTGGAATAGTTAAAAAAAATTTCAAGTTTTTGTGACATTTGTCTTGTTTAACTGGTGGATTAATTATTTTGAAGAAGAAAATTTTAATTTTTTTAAAATTGTTTATTTACAATCTGATCTTTCTTTTTATTAATTTCATTTCTATATGTACTATTTCTAATATTGAAGTTATTTTAAGACTTTATATAAAGATTTTCCTTTTGGTGAATATTTATAATGTCTACAAAGTTCAGTTTTCTTAAATGCTTTATAGACACTGTTGAAACATGAGAAGTCTCTTATACTTGTAAATAGATGTGATCATTATGATAACAGTCCTCTTCACATTGCTGCTTTAAAAGGATACTCTGATGTGATTGAAGTAAGTTTATTCATTTTTTAAACAATCTTTCTTTATTGAAAATGTTTTAAAGATTATTCTATTATAAGTTATAGATTTGCAAAGTACTTTATACTTTTTAATTGTTACTTTTATATTTCATTTATTAATTACTTATACATTACTTAGAATTTCATTTATTAATTCTTATTTTTCTTACTTTTTTCTATTACACTATTTCTTTTTTAATTAAAATAGCAATAGTACCAGAAAATGTTTATTGCAGAGATTCTTTTTTTTTATCTTAATGTGTTAATATAACATGTATAATGTATGTTTTTTTGTGTATATTTCTTTTTTTATTTTAATGTATTAATATATGTGTATTGAAAGAAATCTCAATATCTCCCAACTCTTTCTGACATTTCACACTATAAGTTATGTTATTTTAAACCTACAATTTAAATCTACATGTTGATACATTTATAACTTTTTACTTCTTTAATTTTTTTTTGCTTGAAATTATTTTGATTTCTGATAAAACATTTTTTTGTCTAATAATAATGTCTATTTCAGAGCACGAATAAAAGTGGTTCTCCCTAGCACTGTCAATTAGAGTGTGTTTTACTTACTTAATTCAGGTTCTCTCTAGTGCTGTTAATTAAAATGGATTTTACCTAGTTAATTCAGGATTTGTCTAATTACACACGCACAAACATATATATATATTCTCCTAATCCATTCTTTGATCCCGATTTTAAAACATCCCTGAGGTTTAGATCTACTATTTTGCTTGCCTAGAAAGCAGGAAATTTTTAAACAGTTAAATTTTTGTCCTAATGTTATAACAAAAATTTTAATATTTTACATTTTTAATTCTTGATATTTTATATTAATATGGAGAATATCAGGAGTTTTTATGATTCTTTTGAAATTAACTAATGAACTATAGGAATTGAACCAAGAACCATTACAGTCGGACACTTTTTCATCTTCTCTTGTTAGATTCAATATACAGTCTCCTCTAAGATGAGAATATTTTACCACTGTAAGGAATGTAGTAATTTGTTTTTCTCGCTTTCTATAGTAAGAAAGTGTTCATGTAACTAGTAAATAATTATTAAATTGCATTCCTAAAATTTTACCACTCCATGAAAAACTTAAATTGTATACTAAATTATTTGCTTATTTATTTTATAGTTTTTTTTTTATTTAATTGTACATTGTATTTTATATTTATTACTGTTATTTTTAAACTTTAATAATAATGTTTATTATTTGATGATGTTTCACATTCATTTTATAAAAAAGAACTCGATGAGGATTTTTTTTTTTATTTGTGAAAAATCTATGAATGATGAAAAGAAGAGAAATAGTATTTTTCTTTTATCAGGGCGTATGATTCGCTAAAAGGCATCTATCATACAAACCCCACATTTTTATCGGCCTGTTTAATTTGTTATTTAGAAATAGTACTTGCATTTTGAGTATCGTGAACCAAGACATCTCTCAATTTTTTTAGATTTTATTAGAGAGTGATGCTGAACTTGAGAGGAAGAATGAGCATGAGCAGACACCTCTTCATATGGCTTCAAAAAATGGTCATATTGAGTGAGTATTTTCTATATTATATTCATTTTTTAAAGTGATTTATTGTTTAATTTTATTAAGGATTGGATTACTCCTACTGTATTTCATCATTATTATTTCTTTAATGAATGTTCTCTTTTTTTGTATGCTATTGTGAGTGTCATAATAAAATAGATTTTTGTATTTATTTGCTGCTTATTAATTAGAATTTAGAAATTAGTTTCTAGTTTTTGTAAGAAATATATCTTTCTTTAGTTTTCTTTAGTTTCTTTTAGTTTGTGGTTAATTTGTTAAGCTTAATTATTTTTTCTTTATTTGGTTTCCATCTAATTCATATTGCTATCAAAAGGTACCATTACTTCATAAACAGACATAAAACTGTTTTCTTTTAAAGAAAATACTATTAAGGTAATTTTTTTCAAATCTTGTTTGTAGCATTATATAGTTAGCATTATATATCTTAATCTTCAAGATTTTTTTCCAATCCTTCAGTTATTTCCAGTATAAATGCTAGTATTGATATTTTAATATTAGGAAATACTGGTGAAAAGAAGAAAAAAAGTAGAGATCAAACAAAAAATTTTTAAAAGAACATTGCTGCATTGAAAAGTCAGAAGTCGACTCTCCATGGCCGAATGGTCATAGCACTGGGCTTATACTCAAGAGATCGTAAGTTTGAATCTTACTAGCGACAATGAGGTGTACAGATTGTGTAAATATTTAATTCTTTGATTTAATGTTTTCCTTTATTTCATGTTCCAGAAGATTCTGGACATTTCTTTAGTTTACCGGACAAGTGTTCTGGACTTTTCTTACTGTCTTAAAGTATTCTGGAACTTTCCCTGCTAGTATAAAAGCAGAGGATTTGTCAGTCACTGCGTTCTGAGTTCAGAGTTCAGTTAATAAATTGGTTTAGCTCTACTTCTTGTGTGTGTCATTGTGGTCCACACTAAAATATGTACATGACAATAGCATCAAATAGGTATTAATTTCTAATTTAAAAACTTGCTGTCATATACTGATCAAATCAATTCCAATTGCAATTTTTCCCCTTATTTCAAGTATAAATTTTCAAATTTATTCAATGATTGGTGAAGTTTTCTGTCACAAACTTTTATTATAGGTTTAATATGTTGTAAAAGGTTATTATGGAAGTTATAAATGTTAACGAGAAATCAAATTTCAGGATATTCTTATGCAACAATAGGTTAGCATTTATTTCTTACATATCAAAGCAGAAAATATTGCTTCTGAATTTTTATTATTCCCTCTTCCCCCTTATCTATAAATCTGACTTAAGGGGAGAAAATTGCAATTGGAATTGCTTTGATCAATATATGACCGTAAATTTTTAAATTAGAAATGAATACCTATTTGTTAATGCCCTGCCTTCTTTTTGGTGATGTCAACAACAGATGGTGTGCCTGTTCATTATATTGTGTATGCTTCATTAATAAAATTCAGCATTACAGTCTACTTGCTCGTGTATTGCGTGAGTCTTTGTGTGTAGTGATTGTGTAAACATTTTAGTCGAACTAAGCCCAAGAGAATGGTCTGTGACCTGTGAATTCCATATACTGAATTCAAGCTTGAAGATTTGTGAGCTAATGTGAATTGCATTTGATTGTGTGGACAGATTCATAAGGATTAATTGTTAGTATTGTGCTGTTGCAGGTTTTACTTGTTATTAATTGCTTTATGTGTAGAGTTTTATATACTGAATTGTTCTCGCTGGTGGATTTGAGCATGGGATTTTAGTGTGAAGTTGTTTTTATTAATATTGCAGTGTATTGTGTTGTGTGCTTTTGTGAATTATTCCTTGTTTAATGGTTGCGTTTGTTAGTGGTTTTGGTTTTACTTGGATTCGAAATTTGAATGTGAAGTTTGGTTTTCTGTCTAGCTGTTAAGTGTATTGTGTAGTTGAATTCTTGTGAATAGCATAAATGGCTTGGAGATTCCTGCCAAGGCTAAGGTGATCGAATTGAAAAACCTAATTGAATCAAGTGATGTGTATAGGGACAATATTGACTTTGTATGTGAACTCATTTCAAATATTCAAGACGAAAATAGGGAGATAGAGTGAGAGAGAGAAGGGATGAAATCGAATTAGAGAAATTAAGATTATCCCAATTTGAAAAAGAGGTAGAGCTTGCGAATGCAAAGAAGGGCTGACATATCCCAGGTTTCTGAAATAAAAGAACAGAGTTCCCTAACCGATAACTTAGAATGTCTAATTCGAAGTATTAAAGTTTTGACAATTACTGTACCCGTTAAATCAGAATAATTTAATTTGTTTTTCCATTCTTTGGAAAAAGCATTCGAAAATAAATCTGTACCTAATGAATTAAAAGCCGATATTTTGTTAAATATTTTAGGAGAAAAAGTAAATAATTTGCTTACTCATGTTGATCAAGAGAACTTGGGCGATTATGAAAAAATAAAAGAATTAGTATTAAAGGAATTTCAGCCCACACCCCAAGAATGCCTTAATAATTTTAAAAGAGCTCAAAAATAACCATTGGAAAATCACTTTCAATTTGCCTCTCGTTTGTCTGCTTCCTTCGACTATTACTGTCAATTGCCCAAAGTAACAGAATTTAAATCTCTATGTATCTTATAGTTTCGGATAGACTTTATGAGACTAGATTGTGAATTAATGACACATATTGGAATCAAACAGGGTGAAGTTTTTTAACCTGAGCAGCTTGGACGGGAGTGAGACATTTATTTGTTATCTAGAAGTGGGAATTCGAATGAACTAGTAAACAGAAATGCCGTGAATGAATCAAAACAAGTGGTAGGAAATAATTTGCAAAGAACACCCGATTGGAAAACATAAAAACGTATCCTAGGTCTTCTTGTCAGAAACTAAAAATACAACTCGTGTTCTTTGTAGGAGATTATCACCCCCCCCCCTTTCTAAATGTGCACAATTTAGGCGACTTTCAGTCTGGGAAAGAGCGGAAGTGATTAAGCGAAGTAATCTTGGTTTTTGTTGTTTTATGAATCATAAATTGAGTGAATGCCGTTCAATTAAAAATTGTTTTTGTTCGAAGACTTAAGATTCACGTCCGCGTGAAGATTCTAGCTACCCCCCACCTCAGTTGAAATACGATGCACCTGTTTTTATTTCAAAACAGAGCGAGGAAACTTCGGAAGCAGTTTCGCAATCCCAATTGGTGGCGACTAGCCTTGAGAAGGGAAAGGCAAAAGCAGTTCTTTTAAGCATTATTCGCGCATTTATTAAAAATAAATTCTCGCAATGGGTTGAGGTGAGATGCCTTCAGAAGTGTTTCGATATATCAGGCCCTTTAAATCTACCCAATTTCTTCTTTAATTCAGTGAATTACTCAAAAAGATGATGAAATCCATCAGCAAATACAGTCACTTGCATTTTAAAATATTTATTTGATTTAGGCGCAACATATTTTCATCAATTCACACTCAAAACACGGCTATGTACAATGCTTATATACAATCAGTTACAAAACATATTTTATATTGATGGAACAAGAGCACGCAGGCTCGTGAACAGTCCGTTTACTTCAATTTGTTTTTAAACGTGGACGGTCGTCTTCACACTGCGTATTGTCTGTAGGCGGTTCAAGGTCACATTTTCTGCGTTACTGGTACCAGACAACCAATAACGAGGTAGAAAATATGACCTTGAACCGACTACAGAAAATACACAGACTATAGTATGGTAATAAAGAACTATGTAAGGACTTCGGTGGCAAATCGGGATAAAAGCTATGAGAAGTTATTGATACTAGTGGTCAGTAAAATTACCGATCTTATTCCAAATAAATTAGTCAACGTGTGTGTTAATATTTCGGAGCGTGTGTCTTTAGCTCACCTTGGGTTTAGTGTTCCTGACAAAATCGATATGTTGCTTGGAGCGGAGGTCTTTTATGAGCTGTTGAAACTGGAAAAGATATATATTGAAAACTCGCAATTGCTGTTGCAAGATACCTTCTTTGGTTATGTTGTGAGTGTTATTGTAGATCAGGTGGTGGAGAATCGGGTTCATTGTGGGTTGGTTCTTGACGATGATTTAAACAAAACCTTGCAACAATTTTGGGAAATTGAGAGCGTTGAAGTAAAGTATAAGGGAAACACGGGGGCTACTTTACGTGAGGAACATTTTGTGAGTACTCATAAGAGAAATAGGGATGGTAGATATGTAGTATCAATGGCTTTGAGTAAGGATTCGTCGTGTTTAGGTAATTCCAAAGACAAAGCTGTGAGACAACTTAATTCGTTATGGAAGCGTTTGTTTAGGGACTCGGAATATTTGTCCTTGTATACGGATTTTTTGAGGGAGCATGTGGAGTTGGGTCATATGGAAAGGGTTGTTGAGTCAAATGAACCACCCACACAATACTATATACCACACCATGGTATTTTTCGCCCTGATAAACTGACAACAAAACTGAAAGTTGCCTTCAATGCTTCATCCCCTACTACAACAGACCTAAGTCTGAATGATATACTAATGAAAGGGGACATGGTGGAAGATGTCTTTGAGATTATTACTCGATTACTACAAATATACAAAAGATGTATAGGCAGATTCGTATAGAAACGAGTCAGAGAGGCCTTCAGCGTATCCTGTGGAAGGTTGGACCTGAGGCAGAGATCGTAACTTATCGTTTGAAAGCGGTAACTTATGGAAT
Source organism: Argiope bruennichi (assembly GCF_947563725.1). NCBI lineage: Eukaryota > Metazoa > Arthropoda > Arachnida > Araneae > Araneidae > Argiope > Argiope bruennichi. The sequence goes on along the minus strand of NC_079153.1, from coordinate 138,444,563 downwards.
GTCCAACGCGATTTTCTTGCTATAAGAACCCTGCAGCAGTTGGCTCAAGATGAGAAAACGAGATTTCCTTTGGCTTCTGAAGTATTGCTGTACGATACCTATATGGACGATATCGTTAGTGGAGCGTCTGATGTACAGACTGTCCGCCGGGTACAGTCAGAACTACAAGATGTCCTGCAATCGTGTGGAATGGTACTCCACAGGTGGTCTTCTAACTCTCCTGAGTTGTTGAACAGTTCATTGTCGTCCGACGTCGAGCATTCCTTCTCAGCTGAGTCTGATTTATTTGTGAAAACGTTAGGCATCAGTTGGAAGCAGTGACAGGATTGTTTTGTATTTAAAGTCGCAATTTTTAGTAAACCACCGTTTACTAAGCGTGAAGTACTGAATATTATAGCGAGGCTTTATGAGCCTCTGGGTTTCTGAGGTCATGTGTTAACTAGAGCAAAGGTGCTTTTACAGAGACTATGACAGCAAAAACTGGATTGGGATGATGTGCTACCCGAACCAATTGCCAAAGAATGGAAGGAGTTTGTGACCACCTTCCTGTGCCTGGAAACAGTGAAAATAAGTAGATTTATTCTGACCGACGCATGATTAAGATTAATCCTTCAGGATTTTGCAGATTCGTCTGAAGTGGCTTATGGAGCTGTCGTTTACTTGCAGTGTTTCTATCAGATTTATCGTGCAAAGGTGACTATTCTGGCAAGCAAGTCACGTGTGGCACCTATTCGCGTTATTTTAATACCTCGACTGGAGCTCTGCGCCTGTGCTCTTCTCGCTCAGCCTATGCAGAAAATACGCTCCTGTATAAAATTAGAGATTATTGATACTGTGCTTCATACAGATTGCTTTAGCGTGGTTAAAGCACCTGCGAATCAACTTAAGACCTTTATAGCTAATCGAGTATCAGAAATTCACAGATTGATGGAAAAGTGTAATTGGATTCACGTGCCATCGAATCTAAATCCTGCTGATCTTATTCCGCGTGGGCTACGCCCTCACGATCTCCCAGAATCAGAATTGTGGTGGAGGGGCAAACCGTTTCTTGAGCAAGGTAAGTTTTCCAGTGTTGCAGCCAAGCTCTAGTCTGCTGAACGAGTTTGAGTAACTCTAGTGAATTCAAGACAGTGAAGTCTGAAATGCCTGTATCTAGTGTGAATGTGTTAGCAAACTGCGAGCAGTCCCTTTTATTGTGTATGAGTAATAATTATGTAAAATTTCTTCACATTTTTAGCTATGTATTAAGATTTCTAAATAATGTGAAATCATCTGTTATACTGTCTGGCCCTCTTAGTGCCTTAGAACTGGACCTGGCTGAAACTAGATTGATCCGAATGGTTCGAGGGGAGGGTTTTTTCAGCTGAGATTTGAAACCTCCACGGCCATAAGAGTGTCTTGCCAAATAGTAAAATCAAAAACTTAAATCCTTTCCTAGACAATGATGGGATATTGAGAGTAGGTGGACCCCTCGGAAATTCAAATTTGCCTTATGTTACCAAATACCCAACAATCTTGCCTAGTAATCATAAATTGACAAATATAATCATTATGTATTTCCATATCAAAAATCTTCATATTGGTGCATCCTCCCTTCTGCACTATGTAAGACAGAAGTTTTGGCCCCTACATGGTAGGTCCTTGTGTTAGAAAATAATGCACGAGTGTGTCGTTTGTTTCAGAGCCAAACCAATAGATACAGCTCAATTAATGGATAATTTACCTCGATACAGTGTAGTTCCAGACTATCTCTTTAATTGCTCTGGTGTAGATTTTTGCTGCCCATTTATGATCAGATATCACAATCAGAGAAAAGGCGTATTGCATAAAATGTATATTTGCATATTTGTATGTTTTGTCCCTAAATCAATTCATATTGAAATTGTAATAGACCTCACATCTGACGCTTTTATTGCGACATTAAAGCGAATTTTTAGTCGTAGAGGTAAGTGTGCAAAGTTGTATTCCGATAATGGCACAACTTTTGTGAGAGCAAATCAAGAAATTAATAGATTTCTAACACCGGTTAAAACGCCTGATGAGAATCTTGCAGATTTCTGATCGAGTGAGGGAATTAACTGGAAATTCATTCCTCCACGAGCAACTTCCTTTGGTGGTTTGTGGGAGGCTGCTGTAAAATCGGCTAAATATCATCTTAAGAGAGTAGTGGGGAAGTCTAACTTGACCTTTGAGGAATTCCTGACTGTGTGCATCAAAATAGAGGGAATCTTAAATTCTAGACCTTTATGTCCCTTATCAACTAATACTGATGACTTAAATGATCTAACATCTGCGCACTTTTTAATAGATAGGCCTATAAATTCAATCAGTGAACCTAATCTGGTTGATCTAAATGAGAATGTACTCAAAAGATGGCAACAAGTAACGAGATTGGTGCAGCTTATTTGGAGTACACAAGGAATCAATTAGGAGCGCCATCTCTGATCGACTATGACTTGGAGCTTTGCGAAGATGGTCTACACAGAAGTGGGAAAATGTCTTGAAATGCCAATGCCAATGATGTTGAAGTTCTTTGGAAGCGTCTAGGCTCGGCGGCCTTTCATCTTTCGCTCAGCTGAAATGGTTATTAGTGACAGACAACTTATGTTGAGCATAAACTAGGGTAGAATTAAATAACAATTTACAGATATTATAAATATTATTTTTGGGTGCGTTTAAGGACATGGACGACACAAGACACACAACAACAGCGACAAGCAAACAAAACAAAAGAAGCTATTTACTGTGAGGGGCTTTTTAGTTGTCCTAATGAGTTCCATTGGCTAATTGGCGTGGGTGTAATCTAGTTGAGGCGTAGGGGGCTAGGTGTTTAGATGAGCAGGGTTCTCGGTCTTCTCCTGTTTCTATTGCTCCTTGGATCGTAGGTGGGGATCTCTTGCAACGCTAAATTAGTATTTGTGTCAAGTTTCTGGTAGTATTTACATGAAATGTCTTTATGATATTTTTCTATTGTGGGAAGTCGTAGGTCCTTGAGTATATTTTTATTACGAATATACCAAGGCACGTTAGCTATTTGCCTTGCTGCTCCGTTTTGGAGGGCTTCGAGTTTTCTTACGTGGGTTTTTGCTGCCGCCCCCCACACCGGGGAGGCGTAGCTTATGAGTGGTCTTAGCAGGGTCTTGTACAAGAGGAGTTTATTTTTTAGTGATAATTTGGAGTTCCGGCCCAGAAGTGGGTATAATGCGCCTTTTGCTTTTTTAAATTTATCTCCGATTTTCTTTATGTGGGGTCCGAAGGTAAGTGTTTTGTCTAGGATGACTCCAAGATATTTGGTGCTATTTTCCCATTTAATGGGGCGTCTGAATAACTGTGGAGTGGGAGGGAGGGAGGTTGAAAGAGGTTGGTGGCGCTAATGACATGTTTGACGGAGCGCCTAGCCCCGAGGGTTGGGGCTTAATCTCCGGTAAATGGAAGAAAAACTATTGTGAGACTTGGCTTTCAGTAATTAACGTGATCATCTTCGCAATAAGGTCCGATGAACTGTGTTACAGGAACAGGCAGGAGATGAGGAGTGAGGTGCATGACGAAGCAAAGGTAACAATTATCTGACAGGATGTGATAAGAAGTATGACAAATTTAGAAGTAATTAAAATGAGAAAAACAAAGGATTAGGGAGGGCTAAATCAAAATGTTACGAGGTCTTTTGAGACGGAGATTAGGAACATATTTAGGAATATCAAGAACTGCTTTGTTATCATGATTGTCAAGATTTTTGAAAAATTTTTCAGCAAGTTTTTTAATAAACTTTTTAAGTGGAGGGTAATCAAGTGCTTTATACATATTTGTGTTTGGCATATACCAATGGCAATTACAAAATCTTCTGATAAGGTTGTTCTGTTGAATTTCAATTATTCTGAGGTTAGATTTAGCAGCGTATCCCCAAACCGGACATGCATATGTTAAAACTGGACGCAAATAGGCTGTGTAAATAAGTATTTTGTTGGCCCTGCTCATTTTGGAGTTTCGAGAAATTAAGGGAAAGAATTTACGAGTTAGGTCTCGAAACTTCTTTTTGACATAAATAAAGTGGGGTTTCCATGTTAGTTTATTGTCAAGAATGACACCTAAATATTTGCATTCCTTAGACCACGGGATATTTTGGTTTTTAATTTTAATTGGGCGGAATTCTTTAAATACATGATTTTTTGTGAACATGATAGCTTCAGTTTTGCTAGGATTAATTTCTATTTTCCATTTATTGAACCAGTCTTCAAGTGTTTTGAGATGCCTAGTGAGTGCTATTGAGATGAAGTTTGGATTTTTATTCCTGGCTAGTATTGCAGTGTCGTCGGCATACATGCAGAGCATGGTATTAAATTGTCTTGGTATGTCGTTAATGTAAAGTGAAAAAAGAATAGGACCAATTTTGGAGCCTTGGGCAACACCTGCTTTTATAGGTTTGATGTCTGAGAGAATATTATTAACGCGAACACAAAAGAATCTGTTGTGCAAATATGAAATGACAATTTTTATAATATAATGTGGTAACTTGTAGGTAATGAGCTTGTAAATAAGGCCATCTTGCCAAACTCTGTCAAATGCTTTCTGAATGTCAAGGAAAACAGCAGCCGATTTTTGATTATTTGCGAACCCCTCTTCAACATATTCGACTACCCTAACAAGTTGATGAGTAGTTGAAAGGTTATTTCTGAAACCAAATTGTTCAGGGCTAAGGATATTATTTTCATCAAGGAATTTGTTTAACCTATTTAATATTATATGTTCAGCGATTTTGCTAATGGAGGGAAGTAGTGAAATGGGTCTATAACTGGACGGTTCAGTGGGATCTTTGCCCGGTTTAAGAATAGGTGCTACAACAGCTGTTTTCCATTTTGTAGGAAAGTGACCAATGGCCATGATTTTAAATATTATAATTTGAAGCAATGTAATTAGGTTTGGGGGGAGATTACGTAAGACTTTGTTATTAATACCATCTAAGCCAGGGGCTTTATGAATTTTGAGATTTTTGATGCAGTCAGTAATTTCGGTTGTAGATGGTGGTGTAACATGGAAATAATTGGGTAGTGAGTTCTGAAAGTCTTTGACTGTATTATTTACAAGCAGCTCTGTTTCAACATGATTAAGTTTATTTAATTGAAATTGAGTCTCAAGGCTATTTGCCAAGCAGTTTGCTTTATCGATGTCAGTATTGACAATACTAGCCGGGCCTTTAAGGGCGGAAATTTTTTGTGTTTTCTTTTTAAATGATGAAACAAAGTTCCAAAAGGAGCCATCTTCAGTGTTTGCATTAACCAGTTTATTGATGAATTCATTTTGTTCAGTTTTTTCATTTAATGTTTGTATGGTTTTATTAAGTTTATTCTTAATTTTCTTGAAGACTGGATTGCGAGTATTTTGAAAGATCTTTCTGGCAAAATTTCTTTCCTTACGAAGAAACCTGATTTTTGGATCAATGTAGTTTTGGTTGAATTTCAATGGTTTTGAAGCAGCAAATTTAGCATCAATAATGGTTTTTTCGAAGAATTCAACAAGTTCATCCAGTTGCTCAGGGGTATGAGGGTCAAAATTTTGATCAATGCAAGTATTAGATAAAATTTGTTTAAAATTGATCCAATTTGTGGAAATTTTTCTATTGTTGTCAGGGAGTGAATATTTAAGAAAAAAGTTAAGGAGAACAGGATTATGATCTGAACTGAGTTCAGGTATAGAAGTAATTTCATAAGGGAAGAGAAAATCTTTAACAAGAGCAATATCTATTGTACTGGCCGAATAAACACCAAATCTAGTAGGGGAGCTAGGAGCTAAAATTTCTAATCCTGCATGGAGTGCAAATGAATATAACGTATTACCGCGAGCATTATTATTTTGACAACCCCAACTGATATGACGGGCGTTGAAATCGCCACAAATAATTTGTTTTGAACTGATTTGAAGCAGGTTTTCTATATCAAAAGTGAAGAGAGAATTATCAGAACCAGGGGGGATATATAAAGATGTAAGGGTAATTGGGTCATTTTTAATGTCAAGGGCAACCACCGTAGCCTCAACATAATATAACGTGGGTGGTGTGATTACATGATGGGGAATGCCGTTTTTAACCATAATTGCTGTACCACCGCCAGAATTTTCTAACCTGTAGCTATAAAAAGAGTGATAATTTGCCAGAAAAATCTTTCTTTGCGGTCTAAGGTGAGTTTCCTGTATTAGAATTACATCGGGGTTATACTTATTTACAAATGATCTAAAATCATTAATTTTGTTGGAAATGCCATTTGCATTCCAGAAAACAATACGCAGACTGTTGCACTTGAATGTTAATTTTCAGATGTATTAACAAGACTGGTAAATAAATCTGATAAAATTAAGACTTTGTCCATTGGATTTTTTGCATTTTTGAGTTTCCTAATTTGGGTGAGAAGGTTCGGAAAATCATTTAATAATTTTTTGATTTCCTTTAAACCGTCAATCAATTCTTTAAAATCATTCGATTTCATGAAATTAAGTGTGCTAGAGTCATCTTTTTCAATATTTTGGTTTTCGCGTGGCGCCATCTGCCGAGCAGCAGGAGGTTTAAAAAGGTCGGCGAAAGAAGTATTCTCGTGAATGTTACCCTGATTATTATTTGGGATATTTCTTCTTATATTTGTAAGATTGTTACGATTTTGTTGTGGGGAGGTGGTCTTGGGGAAAGCCTCACAACCTCTATAAGAGGCAACATGTCCACTTTTACCGCAATTGATACATTTCGGTACTTCGATTTTTTCTTTAATTGTGCAGGCATTTGTTTCATGATTTTCGCCGCATTTAAGACAGCGTGGTTTAATGCTGCAGCAATCTGCACTGTGGTGGAAGTAGTTGCATTTAAAACATTGCCTAGTAATATTTCGTGCACGGTATGGCTCAATAGAAATTCGGAGATAATTTATGCTATTTACAGAATAGATGCTGTTGCTATCATCATTTCTTTCGAGCTCAACAAGAAAGAACGGCAGCGCCCTCTTTGTTCTAGTTTGCGTAAGCTGTACGACTTTAATAACATGGAAACCGAGTTCATTTTTGATGTGATTAAAGATTTCTGATGAATCATGATCTATTGGAAGACCTTTAATCACAACCTTAACGGGTCTTTTATTTTTAGGTTTGATTATGTAATAATCATAACCTTGTGAAGTAGCAAATGATTGAATTTTTTGGTGCTGCTCTATTGAATTAGGAAAGATTTTGATAAATCCATTGTTAAAGCGGTTCTCAGTAGGGCCGCAGACTTTTTGAATATCGGCTAAAATAGCATTAAATTTGTCCGCATACCTCAACATGATCGGCGGGACTTTAGTGGGCGTGGCTTCAGTTTCGCGCTCTTTTATGTTAGCAATAGGGGAGAATTTATTTTGAGTGGTAATTGACTCAACCTTTTGTGGGGGATTATTTTTAGCAGTTTTTCTTTTAGTGGGGGATTGAAATTTATCATTATCAGGTTCATTAAGGAAGTTTGGGGGATTAGGAATTAATTTACATTTTTCATCCTGGCAGACAAGATTAGATATATTACCTTGCGCTTCCTCCAGACGAGAGATGGCGTCAGCACGTTTAGCGTCAATGTCCCTCAGCGTGGGATGGTCTTGAGGCAGGTTTGGATTTTTAACCCAGCATTTCATTGCCTTGTTAAGTCCATCCAATTCCATCTGGATGCCAAAAATAGCAATCTCAGTGAATTTACGTTGTGAACATATCTGACAATCAGGTGCCACCGAAATATCCGGTTCATTTTCGTTTTGATCCATTAACATACCATCGTGGGTATCGGCGCGAAAGCGCTTGCTCCCTGCATCCTCCATATCGCCACCGTTCATGACGGTAGCTAGCGAGAGAATGAATGCGAAATCAAGGTTGAAAGAGGTTGGTGGCAGGGAGCAGCGTCTTATATAGTTCTGGCTTGGAGCGTCTCTCGTCCAATGGGAGGCTTGCTTCTGTTGGCGAGGTCGTCTTGGATCGGCTGGAGGGTTGGGCTATGGCAGAGGTGCATCCTGGGAAGCTAGTGAGTCGAAAACACAGATTGCCGGTAGAGTGGTTGTGAGAATGATGGGGTGAGAATCTATTTGTGGCTGCCAATAGGAGGGGCGAGATGGAACATGGATTGTGGTTTTATTAAGATTTGATAGGAATTTGGATTAAAGGGTTAGAAAGGGTTGAGTATGATGTTTTAATTGTTTAGCTATTGATCTGTTTAAAGTAGAATGAGTCTGGGTCTTCTGGAATTTGGGTTTGGGGTGTAGGATTCGATTTCTTTTATTGCTGGGTTGTCAATATTATTTAGATCTGAGAAGAATTTAGTTGCGATCTTTTTGATAAATTCTTTTATTGATGGTAAATTAAGGGCATGTCTGATGTCTTCGTTTTTCATGAACCATCTCGCCTTTGTAATTTGTCTGAGAATAATGTTTTGGCACCTGTCTATATGATTGAAATTTTTTGGAGCAGCATAGGCCCAAATTGGGCAAGCATCGCAGTGTAAATAAGCACTTTATTGTCCCTACACATTTCGGAATTCCGAGCAATTAGGGGATATAGTTTACGCGAATTATTTCGGAATTTGTTTCTAATGTAATTAATGTGGGATTTCCAAGTTAAGCTTTTGTCCATTATGACGCCAAGGTATTTTGCTTCCTGAGACCAGAGGATTATGATGTTTTTAATTTTAATATTGAATTTTGGTTTTTTGTTTCTCTTGGTGAAAAATACAGCTTCCGTTTTTGAGGTATTTATGGCGATTTTCCATTCGTGGAACCAGCTATCAAGGTCTTTAAGGTGTTTGTTGAGTGCGCGTGTAATGTATCTTATGTTTCTGTTTTTGGCCAGTATCGCGGTGTCATCTGCAAAAATGCAGAGTTTAGTATTTAAATTTTGTGGTATGTCATTTATGTAGATGGAGTATAGGGTGGTGGACAGTTTTGCCCCTTGTGGGACGCCTGCTTGTATTGAGCGAAGTTTGGAGAGTGTGGCATTTACTCTAACAGTGAATTTTCTATTGAAAAGGAAAGAATTAATGATCTGAATTAGTGGGGGTGGTATGTTGTATTTAATTAATTTGAAAATTAGACCTTCTAGCCACACTCTGTCAAAAACTTTTTGTATGTCAAGGAAAACAGCACCTGTGTGTTCTCTTTTCTCAAATCCTGAGGAGATAAATTCAACTGCTCTAAGTAGCTGGTGAGTTGTTGAAAGTTTGGGTTTGAAACCAAATTGGGAGGGTATAAGAATATTATTTTCATTTAGGTGGTTGTTTAATTTTTCGAGAATAAAATGTTCAGTAATTTTACTAAAATTTGGAAGGAGAGATATTGGCCTGTAGTTGGAGGGGATAGTTGGATCTTTACCAGGTTTGAGAATTGGAATCACAACTGCTGTTTTCCATGCTGTGGGGAAATATTTAAATTTAAAAATTAATGACAAAATATGGTAGAATTTAATTAACGTGATTAATGGTAGATTTCTGATTATTAGGTTGGAGATACCATCAATTCCTGGTGAGCTTATTTGGAGTAAATGGCATCGAAGTTATTTGAGTGAACTCCATCAACTCAATTAGTGGCAATTTCTAAAGGAAAACATTAGGATAGGAAGTATTTTAGCTCTCATAGAGAAGAGTATGCCTCCGTTTAAATGGCCATTGGGTAGAATTTCAGAGCTTTATAAGGGTGATAATAATTTAGTTAGTCGTGAAAGTGAAGACTGAAAAAGGAGAATTTAAGCGTGCCATTTCTACCTGTGTCTACCTGTGCCAACTTAAGATTGTATCTTTCATCAGCTTCTGTGAATTGATGTTAGCAAAGATGTTGCTATTGACGATAAGTGAGGACCGAACTCGCAACCTTTGGGTTCGTAGCCGAGTAACATGACCTCAAGACAAAAGAAATTTCTCATGTCTCGTAGCTGTTATCTGGCTTATAAAGCGTGCGTCACCACATTACTCCCCCCCCCCTCCAGTGTGTCGGAGGTGACTCCTTTCTTTCATTCCTTTTCATTGGCTGATTTTTTATCAGCTTACTTTTTTTTATTTATTTTTGTTAGAGGGCGCCACAACAGTTGTATGAATTTTGAGTATTTTCGTCATAGGATAAAAATGAAATTGATAAATAATCAGCAAAAAAAAAAAAAAAAAAAAGATGAAGCTGAAAAATAATTAGGGATTAAGTGAAGATTAGTGTGCACCCTAGTTTGTCGCCAATATTGCAACCTATCGGAATGCTTTTCTAGCAACCCTAATGCTGTTATGCCTAATGCCGATATCTGTAGAAGGCACCGGTAGTATGGGGGGAAAAAAAGTACTTATCAGTAAAAAGTCCTAATTATATGGCGGGAAATGGTAACCGTAACTGTTCGGCGGAAGTATTTGTTTATTTTGTCCGCCATCTTTATTGGCGACTTAGCATTGTTGGCGCAACTGGGTGCACACTAAAATTCACTTTTACCCTAATCAGCCAAAAAAAAAAAAGATGAAGCTGATAAATAATTAGCCAATAAATAAATATAGCTGATAAACAAGCAGCCAATAAATAAATGTAGCTGATAAATAATCAGCCAATAAAAAAAATGAATAAGGCGCAACAGCCAATATATCATCACTAATAACAGCAAAAACAGGACAAAATATCGTTCGTCTCACCTCCAACGCACTGGAAGGGGAGTAATGTGGTGACGCTTTATAAGCCAGATAACAGCTACGAGACATGAGAAATTTCTTTTGTCTTGTGCTCATGTTACTCGGCTACGAACCCAAATGTTGCGAGTTCGGTCCTCGCCTATCGCTAATAGCAACATTGATGAAGACATGAAGATTTTAGTGAATGTTTAGTTTTATTCTATGTTTAAATTGAAATTTAGTGCATTTTAATATATAGTTTTGTTTATCTATGTTAATCTGAAATTTGTTGCATGTAACCTTGTCAACAGAGGGGAGAGTTTTAGGCCATGGCTTCCTTTTGGTGATGTCGCCAACAGATGGCGCGCCTGTTCATTTATATTGTGTATGCTTCGTTAATAAAATTCAATATTACAGTCTACTTGTTCGTATGCTGTGTGAGTCTTTGTGTGTAGTGATTGTGTAAACACTGTTTGATGCTATTCTTTATATATATAATATATTGTATTATCTCTACTTTTTTCTTCTTTTCACTAGTATATCCTACAAAAAAAAAAAAAAATGAATTTCAAACAAAAATTGTACAGAAATTTAGTATTTGACAACTGAGGACTGCCCCGTGTTAATAGTTTAACCTACATTAATTAACAGGAACTCATATTCTCATCATCATTGTTATTTTTCTATATATTAAATAATTCTTGGGTAAAATCAATTATCTACTAAGTTTTTGAGTTAGAAAATGAAAGCATTCTTGTAAAGAAATTATCCTTTGAACAATTAATATTTTTAATTATATTTGGCTCAACGTTTTTTTTTCTTATGTCCCTTAAACTCATTTATATAGTTTTGCATTAATTTTGCTCATAATAGTTTTGTAAATAGTTATTAATGACTAAAATACTGTAATATTTACTGCTATTGCATACAAACAAACAAACAAACAAAAAAGGTTTAAAAAAAACTTTCCCATTTGCTAAATTTCTATTTCTCTAGTATTAAATTTATGTAAGTGTCTATTTTTTTTTTATTAAAAAGTATGTAGTGCTGAATAAAATGGAAAATAAAGGAATGTTCTAGAATATATTCTTATCTATAATATTTTTGTTTTTGTAAAAAAGTACTTGCTTCGATTCATTTTTAAAATGCATTTTTATATGTTGATTATTACCATTTTGATAGCATGCTTTTAAGAAGCTGAAATTCTGCATGTAAATGCAGAATCTATATAAATAAATCGCAACCTTATTTTACTTGAAGTCGAGTTGCAATTCTAACTTTTTGGGCATAATTTTTGAAACTTCATCAAGAATTTGTCAGTGGTAAAAGATTTACAATTTAGCCAATAATATATGATTGATAATGTATTGTATTTATCACCATGTGCTAATGATGTATTTTCTTTGAATGCAGTGTAGCTCAACTACTTATGAAGAAAAACAAAACTATTGTAAATGCTGAGGATGAAAATGCTAATACGCCTTTACACTTAGCAGCTTTAAGTGGTCATTATAATATGGTTAGTGTCCTCCTGAATGCTGGGGCTAATATTGAAGCCAAGTAATGAATTTTCTTTTATTCTTTTTAGTTTACTACTATATCAGTTTATTTGCATCATTTTAGTTTTTTAATCAGGTATAATAAAAAATATATATATATATATTTAAATTGCTTACTAAGCAATTGTTTCTAATGAAAAGTTAAATGCAATAACTTTGGAGAAATTTGTGACGCAAACATTACGTAATTGCTATCAAAAGTGAATGCATTTCTAATTACTGTGAGTAAGATTGATACTGTCAGTTGTATTAAGCATGTGTGCATAAAAGCAGCCACCCTTAACAAAATACATGCTTGGAGCATGTTGTTTCCCATGAACTTGTTTGAAAGATAAGTGGGCAAATCACAATGCATGAATTCTGGTAGCTCAAGTTTGCAGCACATAAATTTTATGGTTTGCTAGCATTCTGTGCTTATTTTTACAATTTTTGTTAACATTTATCACAATCTGTTTAGTTCGTTTTCTGAAATATGATACTAATTACTTCAGTGGATTTCAATCCTTACATGTGTTATAATGGGGAATTTTTTTATGGGCATCAAAGTTTCTGGTTTACATAACACTAAGCTGTGTTCCAATCAAATGCTTCTGCACAGGTTATGTTTTTAAACTGGGAAATTAGAGAGTATAAAAATTACAGATTTGTATACTACTTGATAAAAATTTTATCTTTTGAAACTGTTAAATTATTATTTTTTATATATAGTTACCCTTACATATTTTACATTTTACAGGAACTGCTATCTGTGGACTCCTCTTGATTGTGCAGCAGCACGGGGTTGGAAACGGTGTTGTTTATTTCTTCTTAAAGCTGGAGCATATGTTGATACCGTTGATAAATCAAAAGTGTGTTTGTATTCTGATTTATGTTATTTGCTATTTAAATGAAATTTTAATTTTTTTTCTTGCTTGTGGTTTTTATTTAAATTAGTTATATCTGTTATCATGAAAAATTAATTTTATTACTGTATTGCAACAGGATTTTCATAAATTAAAAAAAAATGTTAAGATAATTTTTATCAATTTCTTTGCAAATAGGAAATTTTTATTTCAAAAAAAAATTTTTTTTTTTTTTTTTTGGTCAACAATGCAACTCTAAAATAAAATAAAGAGAAAAATTTAAGGATTTTTTTTTTATATTATCTAAATGTAATTTAAAAATTCTAAAAGTCATAAGGAATTTTTTTTTTAGATGAAAATATTTTTGTGGTTTTAATTTAGGCAACACCTTTGCATTTGGCTGCACGAGATGGGCACAGAGGAGTTGTGAAATTGCTACTTAACAATGGAGCAAGTATTGCTCAGTGTGACAAAAATGGAAAAAATTGCTTAGATGTAGCCATTGATAAAGGTCATGAGTTAGTATTTTGCTTGAAATGATTTCTAGCACTTTTTCATAATTTCAATTTTGTTTAAAACTTTGTGTTTTGTGCTTCAACATTTAAATCAGTTTAATGTTTTAAGCATTAGTTTGAAATAATGTTGTTAACTATTTTATTGCTTAATAATCTTTTTAAAAGGGCAAATGGTGTTGTTATTGCTGTATGAAAAAATTCAGTTCCATTTTATCTGATATTGGATGATTTAAAAAACTTAAAAAATATTTTTACACTTTCAGTAGGTAATTTTTGTTTTACTATCTGTAGCATGTCAAAATTGGGCTCTAAGGTTGCTAGTATTCAAGTTCTTAATAACTCAAACTATCATAGATCAGTAATATTAAAATGACTTTTAAATTTGAACTAAAGGTGCTGTTGAAGTAGCTTTAAAATATAATGAACCATATGGATTTCTTTTGATGCTTTTCCGATAATGGAGTGATAAAATAATTTAAAAGCATTGATTTGCAAGGCAACATCAACATCTTAGATTTTTTTTTTTTAAATTTGTTGTTACCTGTATACTATCTCTGTCTTGAAATAGAGCAGGTCATGAAAGATATTATGTAATATAGGGTATTTTACGCTGATTATATTCCTTCTCTTTCTTCTCTTATCGGATATTTTCACTTATCCAAAAATGATAATCTGCTTTAATGTCTATTCTGTTTTTAGCAAAACGTTATGTTTTGAAAATGTACTTTATAATGATTTGTAAATCTGCATTGTCTTGATTACTTTGGTTCAAATTTTCAATCTGCATTTACAGTTGCTTTGTAAATATATGTGAATGCTCCAAAATGGGGAATAATAATGTTTTGAGCTAGGAGAGAATATAAAATTGTGGAAGATGTTTATAGATATGTTTGCCTATATTTATAGATAGTTCATTAATGCCAATAATTTTATGTTGATAGTAAGAATACATCATTTGATAAAATACATATATTTGATAAGAATGCGTCATTTTGTAGTTCTTAACCAGTTACTCATTATTCTGGCATGTATTTTACTTATTTCTCAAAAAAATAAAAATGAAGTGTTTAATATATTGTCGCAATTTAAAGCAAAATATGAAAATTTAACCGATAAAAGAATTAAAAAATTAAGAACTGACAATGGTTTAGAATTTGTAAATGAACAACTTGATACTTATCTTGCTAATTCAGGAATATTTCATGAAAAAACTATTCCATACAATAGTGAAAGTAACGGTAAAGCTGAAAGGGTGAAACGCATTCTGTTAGAAAGGGCTAGATTTTTGTTATATGAAAGTGAGCTTCCATTAAAATTTTGGGCCGAAGCCATTAATTGTAGCACCCAAGTGTCTAATGTAACCCCAGGTAAAGGAAAAGAAAAAAATACCCCTTGAAATTTGGACAGGTAGAAAACCGAAATTAAATTATCTTAAAAAATTCGGCTGTGTGACTTATTTTCATGTTCCGAAAGTAATGAGAAATAAATTTGAAGTTCCAGGAAAACGTGGTATAATGCTAGGATACGCTAGAGAAAGAAAGGGTTATCGAATTTATGACATCAAAAGCCGAAAAATAATAGAAGAGAGATCAAATAAATTCAGTGAATCTTTAAAAGGTAGTACTTATTTGCAGAAAATGAAAGCAGAAACTTGGGATATTAATTCACTGCTTGAAAGTTGTGACATTATTGCTGAGATTATTGAAAAGTAACAACAGAAACTGTATCCAATTAGAAATTAAAAACTTATGCAACATAAAGAAAAATTTAGGTAAATTATAAAAATAAATAAATAAGAACTTGGGACCTTTTATGCGAATTAAAGACTTAATATTTTTTTTAGATAAATTTTATTCTTATTAGAATTTTATATACCAAATTTTGCTCTTTTGCAATGTTACTTGCCATTTTCAAATTTTGTTGTATTCTTATTTGAAATTGAATTTTTGTTTTGAAGAAAATTTCATGTATCCTGTTTAGTTTGTGCAATAAAATGTAATTTTAAAATTAACTTGAAATTAACTTATAATTATTAATATGCATATGATTCAGTTTATAGTATAAATGGTAGTTTATAGCTGATTTTTTTTTTTTTTTTTAATACTGCAGCAGTGAAATGAGTTTTAGTTTTAAAAACGCAATGCTGTAGAATTTTGCTAATATAACATGATATTTTATTTTTCATGCTTATATTCCCTCTTTTCTTTTTAGTATTATCCTTGCTTTAAATAATTTGGTACTTATCCTTTTTTCTCTTCTCATGAAATTTCTTTTCTTCCATTCTGCATTTGAAGTAGTCAGAATTTGTTTTCTGTGTTCTTGCAGTCTCTTTCTACCTTATTACACACTTCAAGGTTAAAGTGTGGTTATTCAATCATTCCTTATCCCATTTTCAAGTATGCGTTTTTTATGCAGAGAAGTTGCTATTGAAATATTGTCAGATGTCAAATGGGAAGCTGTTCTTCGTAATGAAACAAATGAGAATAAATTTGGCATCCATCAAACACCTTTGCGCAGACTTATACGTCACATGCCTGGTAAGAATTTTTCACACAAATTAAATTTTCCTTAAATATTTAATTTTATCTGAAACTAGCTTTTTAATAGTGATTGAGTGTTTTTCTATTATTTTTTATTGTCCAATTTTCATGCACATTTATTTATTTAGTATTTATTTATTTCTAATCCATTAATTATATATTAATTGTTTATAAAACATTAAAAATATTGCTTTAATTATAAATCATAATTTGGTAAAGATTCTTGTATTTCAGTTATTTTTTTTCCCCTTCAAAATAACTGTATATAATGCATTAAATATGATGCTCTATTAATGAATTCTAAATTATGGGATAAGAGATAGTTAGATAAAAACGTATATTTTAAGTTGTAATTGGTGCGTTTTATTAAATACTACTCACCTTTGGTGACCAGCTAGTAGGGATTGCAATACCTGTATGCCGGGATACCGAATACTGGTATTTTGAGCCATTTGTACAATTTTGTAATACCAGTATTCACAAGTTTAAATACCGATTTTTCGGTATTTACTAGAAATTTTTAAAATTGTCTCCACTATATGTTCAGGTATCGCGAACATAGCAAAATAGTATACGTTTTTGTTTTTATGTCTCCATAACGGGCGAAAGTAATTAGCTAATTAATGGCTTAATTAATTTGCTTAAATCTAAATTAGCGAAATATGGATTATCCCTGAAAGAAAATATTGTATCCATAACGACTGATTGAGCAACAATTATGAAAAAAGTTGGAAAGGTTCATCGGTGCAAATCAGCAGTTGTGCTATGCACATGGAATTCAATTAGGAGTAATAGATGTGTTATACCAAAAAAATAAAGAACAGAAGAATCCAAATACTGTGGATATAGAAATTTCGGATTCCAACTTTGAAAAGAGTAAGAGTGATATTGACAGTGAAATTAATGACAATGTAATTGTTGAAGAAGATATTGCTAATGAGGATGAAATATTAACCTATCAAGAATTGCTTACTATAATTTATAAAGTTCGAAAAATTGTTAAGATATTTAAACTTTCCCCTATAAAAAGGATATATTACTAAAATATATACTAACTGAAAATAAAACAGAATATATGTTAATATTAGATTCTAAAACACGTTGCAACAGTTTACTCCTAATGATCGTACGATTTTTGAAAGTGGGAAATCCAATCAAAAACGCAATAATCGACTTAAACCTGTAAATTAATTTTTCAGATAATGAATTCGACTTAATATCCAGAACTATATCAGCTCTACTTCCAATAAAACTGACTATTGAGGCATTATGCCGGAGAGATTTTAATTTATTAACAACTAATGCAACAATAAATTTCATGTTGCTGTCACTGAAAGAAGAGCACACATGACTCTCTGAAGAATTATATATTACATTGAAAAATCTCACAGAAGGAAGGCATGCCGAAATAGAAAATGTCTTATAGTGTTTACATTATAATGATTTTAAAAATGAAAATGAAAAAAACCAATTCAAATCTGATTAAGTTTATAGTAAATTTTCTTAACATTTTTTACCCACAAACCTATCCACATTCAGAAGAATTCGGTTCAATTATAGAAGATTATGATGTCACTACTGTCGATAGTGAAAAGGAATTGTCTCTCGAACACAAATTAGAAGTAGCAATAAATAAAATTTCAACGAACCAAAATACAATACAGAAATCAGCTATATTCAAAACCATCCGACGGGAAATCGATTTATTTGAAGATGAGATATTTAGAGGTCAATACTTGGAAAAATCGCGCATTGCTAACAGTACCATCAACTAGCGTGGATGCCGAAAGAGTGTTTTCGACAGCTGGTAATTTTCACACAAAATTACTTTTCAGGCTTAATGACAGTACAATTGATGCATTATGTTTTTTAAGATCACATTTCTAAAATTTGTAATAGTACCATAGACTGAATAGTGATATTTACACTTTTTTTGTGATTTAAATAAATAAGATGTTTCTTTACTTTTTTGTGATTATATACTGTTATAATTTATAAGTTACAAATTATTTTTTGTGCTATTTACACTCTCTAACAAAACTGGCAAATAAAACAAGGAAACGCCTGTTTTTTTTTTTTCTTTCTAAAATTTCGAATACCGGTATTGCAATCCCTACCAGCTAGCTCATTGGGAAAATTGGTGCTGTTTAAGTTCATATAAATCTCTCGTGCTTAACTTGTTTATGGTTCCCTTATAGTTCCCTTCAAAAGTATTTTTAAACCGTGTTATTCATAAAGCTGTATTATTTTAACGGATTTACACCTGTTCTAGTTATTAAGCACATAAGCTTACCAAATGAAATCAAATGCCACAATGAAAGCATAAATGTGTGGGTAATCTATTTTCCTATTTCAAGCTGTCTTTTGCTATACTCAAAATTATCATTATTTTCTATTTCTGCTGCAAACTGCATGAATTATAAATGGAATCTTTCTTTCTCAATTTTCAAAAAGAAAAAAACATGCTTTTGAAATATTTTATGAAACAATTTGAAATTCAGTGCAGTGATAAAAATTATTGCTGAACATTTTGCAAAACAAATTTCTAAAAAATTATTAATATTCAACCAAAAATTTCATAGCAGTTATATTGGTGTCATTATAAAGATATTTTTGAAATTTTAAAATGATGGAAATATGATTTTTGTGCATTGGTATTTATGGATAATATTGCCAAAAAAGGTTAAAATCTGGCCAAATATTTTATTAATTAAATTTGATTTTTGTTTTGAAAAGAACATTTTTTTAAATAAGGAAATTTTATTTTTATTGCATAATAAGCATATATCCTGGTTGTAATTGCATGCAATAACTGGATTTGTTGATTATATAGTTTTTAAATATATTGAAAAATTAATTATATATTAAATTAATTAATAGTTAATTATATATATAGTTCATTATATATTAAAATATTTTGAAAAATAATGCATATCTGCAAAGTGTTATAATAAAGAAATCTCATGTGAAATTTTTCTTCACTTTTCTATTCTCTCTGTAGATGCTGCTGAACATGTCCTTAGCCGGTGTATAGAAGAAAATCATTTTCCAGAAGATCATCCTCATTATCAAGTGACGTTTAATTATGAATTTCTTGATGATATGTTTGCATGCTATAAACCATTTTTGTATGATGATCATGAACAAAGTGATACATCATCACAATCAGGAGAAAGTGTTTTGACTGGTAAAATATTTTTTGATTAAAGGATATGCTATTTGCTAATTTTATTTTATTAAAAATAATTTATTTAACAGGATCAAATATTTATGATGACTGTGGTTTTGTAAAGAAAAATGTTAAACCATATGTAAAAGATAAAGAAATTCTCAAGTACAATCATCCCTTAATGCTGATGGTAAGTGTTTTTGGTATCTATATTTCTAAACGTTTTGGGACACATTAAATTTTGCCAAATAATATAAATACAGCATATAATAAAGACTAGTTGCCTCTAGACTAGTGGACCAGCTGATTTGCCAGGAATATTGGTTATATTTCAATTCGTATAAATCGTTTAAGTATAGCTTCATGTCCAGGATTTTGCTACATTGTCTGGTATTGAAGCCATGCTAATTTGCCTTGCTTGAATTCTTTTGTTGTGTACATATTTTTTAAATGGGGACAGTCCCATAATATCATAGCATTATTAAAAATGCAAATTTCTTTTTCATCTGTCTTTTGAATTTCATTCAGTGCAACTTCCTTTTTTTAGTCATCTTATAAAGCATGCAGTTATTAAAAAGATTCCTTCTTCTTTAGCTTTCAGCAGCGGGAAAAAATTATGTCATTAAATATTTGAAGAAATTATGAAAATGGTTTGTATTTTTAGGGCAACAATGTAATATATTATTAGAAATTAGGCAAATATGTATATACAGTAGACTCCCGATTATCCGCGCCTACCGCACTGTTTTTTTTTGTTTTTGTTTTTTTTTTGCTTCCAAGCAAAGAAAAAATGCTTCCAAAGCAAGAAGCAAACACAAATGACTGATTTCTTCAAAAAGGTGTAGTTTTACAGCCATGCTTTTGTAATTACATAATACATTACAGTATTAAAACAGTACATATGTATTAATTTTTCTGTGTATCCTTGACGCCTCTCGTAAGTACAAAGCACTTTTCTGTTTTCATTAACAAAATGCATTTTAGGTTAGTTTTGAGTGATATACTAAAATATCAAGCGTGATTTAAACATTTCCTGCTGTTTATTTTACGTTTCATTGTACATAAAACGATTTTTCAAAGTTGGAATGACTGTTTTCTCTTTTTCTATATCTGTTTTTAGCTTTTTTCGGATTATCCGCGATTTTTGTTGGGCGGCCGCGCCACCCAATTCCGCGGATAATCGGGAGTGTGCTGTATTTAAATTATTAAAAATCAAGAAAAATTTCTATGATTATTAAATCAATATCGTTGGAAAAAAGGAACAAATCTTGAAATTGTACAAACGTGAATTTTACACAATCATATTTTCAGAAATTATGAATAAAAGCCAAAATTTAGCTTAATTTTTATTTAAAAATTCCAATTGAAATTTCTACAAAATTGCTCCAAGATACACATTTATGTCCTTTATGATATATATTCAATTATATATAGATATAGATTAAATAGTCTGCCTCTAGAGCACCAACACTCAGATTTGCCAGTTTGAAGGATGTGACAAGAAGTTCATGAACTCAAGGTTCTTAACTCTTGGTCTGAACAGGTAATAGGGTTATTAACATAACCAAATTAGAAGAATTATTAGAAATAAATATTAAGTTTACAACCAAAGAATAAAAAAGAAAGATAAAATGAATCCGGCCTGAAGACTTTCTCAAGGGTCACCCTCAGGCAAGGATTCAAACCAGGGATTTTTTCTGTGAGGGGTCTGACTTTCGTCCAACAAACTGACCCCTCGTGACCCAAAAATCCCAGGAAATTGAGGTATTGGAGATAAAATTAGTATCACAAAATTAAAGATAATTATACAATAACAAGTAAAATAATTTCCAAATTTTTTAATCCAAGTAGGAACACAGCAAATCAAACAAAAGACCATAAAAATAAAACCAAATTCATTTAAATAAGAAAGTAAAACAATTACCAATTGAAAGTACAATTCCAAAAGACAGTGTGAGGCAAAAAAAGCCTGTTAGTGCAAATGCGTTTCGTTAAATTAAACTAAATTTAATTTTTCCGCATTTAAAGTTATATACGCCTACCACGTTTCGTCATGATGTATCGTCATCATTATTGAAGTGCCATCTGTTGACTTAAAATTCAAAGTGAATAAACTGGAGGAAGTCAGAAATTAGATAAACTTTCTCTTATTAAAACTTCTGTATTGCAAAAGTTTTTGGGAAATTCATTAGTAGTTAAATTTTTAATGAGATTGTTTGTTGCCAAAATATAAGAAATTTTATTATTGCAAATTTTTTTAATACTGTTAAATTGTGAGAATATCAAATTTGTGAAAATTTTAGAGTTTAAATTAGAATGGTAATTACTATGTTTAATTATTTTAAAGTTAAATTCATCCCTTTTTATCATAAATACCTATTAAAGTTTTTTCATCGGAAATTTCTATATTTAAATCTAAATTGTTAGCTTTAAGTTGATTTTCGTTTGTTTGAGTTAAAACTAAATCTTTTGGGTAACAATTAATAACACCATTAGGATTATCCAAATTTAACAAAATTAAGTCATCAATATATCTCCGGCCTTTTATTAAATTGTGTTTGATTATTTCTTTCTCGTAATAATGTAGGAAAATATTGGCTAAAGCACTTGAAAAAGCTGTTCCCATTGAAATTCCCTTTACTTGTTTATAAAAATTAATTCTGTTAAAAACATAGTTTTCTTTAATATTAAATTTACATAACTCTAGCCAATTACTTTTTGTAATAATATCTCTATTTAAATAGTCATCATATATAATAGTACAGACCGATTAATTTTTCATGAGGTAGATTAGTGTACAAATTTTCAAAATCATCAGTATTAAGCTTATTAATATTGTTATCTTTTAAAAAATCCAAAATATCTTTGTTACTATTGATTATAAAGTTATCTTCATCTTTAATTTTATCTACGATAATTTTCAAGTATTTAAAGAAATGTTCTCCCGTATAGTAATTGTAACTGCTGGTGCTACAAGTTACAAATCTAAATTTTATTGGTTTTTTATGAAATTTTATTGTTGGGAACAGGTAAGGATAGTTTAAAGATCATGTCTTAATTTTAGTTTTTTTTGGTGAAAGCTAGCATCCTTTTATCCAATTCCTTTTTCCTGTACTATTTAATTTGTAAGTCGCATTAGAGTTATATTCATTAATTAGAAGTTCTTTATAATAATATTTACAAATTAAACCGAAATTATTTGCCGATTTATCTATTACTGTAATAACAAACTTCTCTTTTAAATTTTTTATTTCTTTTTTCAATGATTTGTTAAAATAAATTCCTCATTCTTTAGTTATAACATTATCAACATTAAATTTTGTTTTAATTTCTTCTAAAATCCTTATTTTCCATTCTCTGAAACCTTCTGGAGGCCAATTATATTTCCTAGATAATTCAGAAATAAAAATATCCAAATCTTGTCCAATATAAATTAAGATATTTTTAATGTTTACTTTTTCTCTCAATCTAAATTTTGTTCCCCTTTCCATTAGATCCCTTAAAGAGTTGGAATCTATAATTCTCTGCTATAATATGTCCTTTGTCAGCATTTATATAATCTTTATAAATGTCTTTGTTACAATTACAATCTGTTTTGTCTATCTTATTTAAATTTTTGCTATAGTAATTATAGTTACAGATTATTTTCCTTAAAGTTGCTGAATAACTAAATGCTATTGAAACCATTGCATTATCCTTTAAAGGAAAAAATTCTTTACTGTTGTGCATAATTTTAGGTAACTTTAGGTTTTCGAAGCAAATATCCAAAAATCTCACCACACAGTACTCTTTATTTAAATTACTTTTATTTTTAAATAGTAAATTGTTTTTTCCTATATTAAGCTTGAATTTGATTAGATCTAGAATTATGAATTTAGTGAAAATTTTCAAATTTTAAATCTTTAAATTTGGTATTAATAAACCATCTAATTTTATTTTTCCTAAAGCCAAAAAGATATTTCTTAATTTTAAAAATGTTCTCATTATTATGTTCCAAGTTACAAAAATTTTGAAATACCTCAGATATTATATCAAAATTGCCGCCTCCACCTTTTCCTCTCTTAAATCTCTTACTTTTGTTTTCCTAATCTTGAAAGTCTTTAGAGCTGTTAAGTTTGTTATAAATACAAATGTTATCCAAATCCCCGTAACCTTCTCCATTTAATTTACTATTAAGTCCATAAGGAAACAATGTTTTTAAATTACAAATATAAATATTTTCCAAGTCTAATCTTCTGTTTAAATCAATAATATTATCTTCCAGAATGTAAATATTAATATTATCAAAATTATGACATTGGAAATGTAGTAGCTCATAGTCAAAAGACTCATTTTTAATAAAGTTTTTAATAGCAGATCTGTGGTCATTTATTCGTTTATTTAGTTCAGTACTAGCTTGTCCTATGTAATTCAAATTACATTCTTTACAATTCAACAAATAAATAAGATTTTTGTTTTTACAAAACAATTCCAGATTTGAAATTTCATTTTTAATTTGTTCTTTATTTGCTAGTGGACAAGTCTTGCATTTTTTGTCATCACAAACTCGATTTTTTTTTTTTTTTTTTTTTTTTGTATTTTTAAATTTTTTTGAACAAGACAGTTGTGCAAGTAACTTTTTATCCCTGGATGCCCCAAGCACAAAGCTATCCACAGTGCCCCTTGGTAAAGTGCTCGATTGGCCATGCACTATGAGAAATTCTTTAATTGACCTTTGCATAGTTTTATTTTATTGGTACCTGAAAGGAAAGAAATATCTTTTGCCTCAACAATCCGGAATCCTCGAATCAAATCCAAAAAGGAAAATATTTTTATTTTTAAAGGATTCATTTAGTGGAAGAGTGCAAATGCAGCTTAATTCCAGCCAGATGCAGGAATAAGATACTATCAATCCAAAAATAATCAATATGAAAATTCACCTATATAATAATTTCTCGAATCTATATAATAAAATATACATTGTATTTAGAGAGTGCTAATGCTGCTACAACTAAAACACAAACCAAATTAGAAGAATTATTAGAAATAAATTTAAATGTGTATTGCTTTTGAAATTTTAATTAATTAAAAATTAAGGAAATTATTGAAAAATTAAGAAATTTGAAATTAAATATAACAATATTTCCAATGAATCAGCTGGTTGCCGAAAGCGATTAGTAATTTAAAAAAGAAATAGTGAAAACTAATTTTTTTTATTTGTTAGTAAACCTTTTAATATTCTATATTAATTGTAATGGTTATATAGATATATAGTAACAGCACTCAAAAGGAAGTAGTTATAACGCTTCTTTACCTGAAAACAAATGTGCGAGTGTTATTATTATTATTATTATTATTTTCTTATTTGGTAACACATATTAAGACTTCTCCAAGGACAAAGAACAACAAAAAACAATAATGAAGTTACCGTCAAAAACTTACCTGGAAGTTCAAATGATTTTAAGTATTATGAAGCTGTTGAATTTGGTCTAGATTTTGAAATAGGGCATATTCTCAACATTTTAATGATATCTATAGCTTCAATTGATTGCTGCTAATTTCAATATTTATATTTTTTGTTTGCTTATATTATTTATATATTAATAATCCAATAGAGTTAAATGGATCGATGTTTTGATACTAGAACTTGGCATGGCAAAACGAGTTGCAGCACTTTTAGTATCTAAAAAATATAATATATTTTTAAAAAAAGCACTAAATCCTAATGTAAAAATTATGGCCTACAAAACAAAGAAGTAGAAAAATCTTTCGTATTTTAATCAACATGGAGGACTCATTCATTACCATAACATTTCTCAATTTCTTTTTCACTTGAGAATAGAATATGATCCTAAAGATTGTAGGGTTTTTATGGGGGCAGTTTAAATAGTAATTTGATATATGTGGTTTCACTCTGTCGGTCACTTTCCTTCACTGGTAAATGTTCATTCTTTAAAATTTAAGGAAAAATATTAAAATGGCCTGCAAAAGCCCTTTCCCCAGCAACATTCATGATCATTTGTGTTGATCTATAGATGATTAATTTCGTATTGGGGCAATAAAGCAAATACATAAATTATCTTTATTTCATTTGCTTTTACAAATGAAAATTGTTGGGAAAAAAATGAGGACTTAAATACAGCAAATAATTTTAGAGAGCCATTGGTTGACTGAAATAAGCTGATTCTCAATGTAGCTCATATAAAATTTGTCTTAATAAAACAGTTTATTTGGATGCTCGATAAATTTCTCCCAATAAATTTGTAACCTGTTTCCAATAAAAAGTTCTAGTTAGGAAGTTTTTTATTGTCCAAAAATTCACATACTTGTTAAAATTCCAAATTTTCAACATTTGCCGCTGATATTGTATCTTTTGCTTGGTTTAT
Organism: Argiope bruennichi; assembly: GCF_947563725.1. Classification (NCBI taxonomy): domain Eukaryota; kingdom Metazoa; phylum Arthropoda; class Arachnida; order Araneae; family Araneidae; genus Argiope; species Argiope bruennichi. The sequence continues at coordinate 138,418,952 of NC_079153.1, read as the reverse complement.
TTTTATTTTTAAGTAGCCACAAAGTAGAGAAATGTGAAGAAAAAAAAATTTGAATGTGTGTACAAAAATTTTTAAAAATCAGGTGGTAATATGGGCAAAAAGGTGCTTTTTCTACTAAGTGTTGTGCACATTCCTGACGCTCTCAGTAATTTTAGTGAGGAATGCAAGAAAAAGTTCCATCAGAATAAGAAAAGCGATGAAACAATGCAGATGGAACTGCAGATTACTGCTATAGTTTCAAACATTTTCACTGCAGAATGAAATTGAATTATAAGGGCTCTTTCATGAATTTTTTTTAGTCAGCTTATTTAGTTTTCACTTTATTAGACTTAATGCAATATCTCTAAGTATTTTTTAACATACCATTACTTTTTAAAATACCTTTATTATTGATCTATTTTGGTTGTTGATATTTCTTTATTTTACTTATTATTATTATTTTCAATTTTATTCTTTAAATAAGTTGATTTGTTTCATTGATTTAATTATATTATTGCACTTGAGACAATTTCAATGAAATTTAAGTGCAGAGTACATATTACTATTGAAATTTAATTTTCTATTTACCTCAGAAACTAGAATCAATCTTATAAAAAAAACACCTTCAGGTTTGGAACTTAAAACATAAAACTACCCTAAAAATCAATAAAATTTCATTGATAATGAAATAGTGTGAAGTAATATTAGAAGAATCGACTTGGATGGTTTTATGCTTAAGTATAGGCTTTGAAAATATTTATATTGTGTTAATGCATAAATTTATAGAATGAAATGTCATACATCAGTATAAATCAGATAATAGATGATGATATACAGCATATCAAATGTTAGTATTTTCTTTATAACTTGATATTTTTGTTCATTGTTTTCAAATTACAATGATTATCAAACAAATCAGTTTATGGTGATCTCATTACACTTTATTAAGAAAAAATAATCAAGCAAGATAAAAAAAATATTGGGATTTTTTTTTCATTTTTATATATTCCTAGTTTATTTGAATTTCAATCATAATAAAAAAATGTCATTTGTATTCAGAGGTGTTTTTTTTCTTCACGTGTGCTACATTGCATAGGTTATAATTAAAGCAAAGCCATTAAAGCTTGCACTATTTATATTTCATAGTAAAAATGAAGGAATGTCTGTATTATCTGCATACTACATAGAAATATTACTAAACATTATAGCAGTTTTACAAAATTACATTTATATAAATTTAATATGTAGAAAAAATTCTTGTAACCATCTGATGGCTTGTCGTTTCTGTCACATTTACAATACTGTATGGATTAACTACCAATGCTGAGCTATATATATATATATATATATATATATATATATATATATATATATATATTTAATGTAATTGTAGTTTCATACATTTTGTAAATATGATCAGTCATAAAAAATTGAAAAGGTTTTTAAATATTTCAAGAAAGTGGTTTCTTTTGTATTTGCTTTTTGAATAATCTCAGTTTTATAGAGTGATGACCTTTTCTCACATTAATTCTTTCTCTGGGAAATTTTTCAGGTTTCTTATGGCCGAGAAAATCTTTTAAGCCATCCTTTGTGTGAAAGCCTACTGAAGCGAAAGTGGCAGTATTATGGGCGTTATGTTTATTATAGCAACCTCCTTGTTTTTATTATTTTCTTAATTTTTCTTACCGGGTATGTTGTAACGGCTGTACCTCCTTGCCCTATGACGTTTAACGATCCTGAGGATCCTCACTGCTGGTAAGCTTATGCTAATGCTGGATGGCTGCTTTGGATTTTCTACTTTTTATTGAAATGAGCACATTAGATTCTAATATCAAAGGAGATTTTTTATGAAAAAAAAATTTACTATTATCTAAATAAATCATTTTATTACATAAAAAAATTTATTGTTTTTCATATTAGTTTTGTTAAATTCTGAAATATATTTTTCTCAGCCAATTTTATTGGAATTTGACATGAATATATTATAGCATGCAAAAAGATTCTAACAACATTTATACTATTATAAAGTAATAAATTTTGAAAGTTTACATATGTTACAAACATGAAAGTTTACATATGTTTTTTTTTTTAATTTGCATAAAAAAAAAAAAATGCTAGTTCTGAGATGAAAATTATAACCCTCCTGTATTTATAACAACCAATTATAAAATCATGAGTCAGTTTGATTCCTAATAGTAAAAATAGTTATACTACATTCAAAAATACAAACATTAGGGGGGGAGGTATTGAGGGGGCAGACGGTAAATTTAAATTTGTGTATATTTCATTTTATAATTAAAAAGCAATATATGTTTAAAAATAGCTTTAAATCTCACTCTCTCTCTCTCTCTATATATATATATATATATATATATATATATATATATATATAGAGAGAGAGAGAGAGAGAGAGAGAGAGAACATGATTTAATACATACATACAGGTGATCGAGAAATAACAGGAAGTATTCAGAGTTCTGTAGCGTGTTATGTACTGGACGAAATATAACAAAATTTGACCACCATACGCATTAAAGTATGCGGTTTCGATTAATCAATTGAAACAAATTAGTACCAAAAAACGCCGATAGGAGAAAGGCTGGAGCTGCGATCGAAAACTTTATTATGTAACTTACTTATACAGGTACCTTTGTGTCATAACATCGGAGACAAAAGGAAGGATTGCGGGAATTTATATCATTCTGCAAGAATTCGCCTATCGATTGCGTTGTCACTACGTGAACGCGCCTTATTAATCTAAGCTGGGATGAAAATGGCAGTGCTACTCTTCGTGAATTGCGGTGGTTAAAACAGTTACGTAGAGGACCGATGACTATAACTAACTTACGAAGAATAGTTGAAAGTTGTAATAATTAATAAGGCGTAATTTCACGTTGAATTACGTAATAATTGAAACAGAAATTCTTGATGTACAACCAGCCCGAGGACGGTAAGGTTATCAAGCATGAAAAAATTGCAACTGCCGTTATGGATCAGGTGATAGCTAATAAGCAGGTTATCAGCAATGCACGTTCAATATCACAACAAACGGATACCTCGTTCTCGACGATGCAGATATTGCGTAGGACCCTGAAATTTTATTCGTATAAGATAACATCCATTAACTGATGACACTGATCTGAATCTTGGCAATTTCTGGTTGTGAGATAGTTCTAGTTCACTTGAAAGATGTTGTGTATCAAGGACATGTTCCTGATGTTCCTACTTTAAAAGATCAAATAACATTACACGTCAGACGAATAAATGCAGATATGCTGCGAGCCACCGTCTGAAACCTCGTGTACCGTATGCAATTATTGGAACATCAGGCTGATGGTCACCTTGAGCCAAATTTGAGTTTCTGCAATAAATGTTTTTCATTGGTATTTGGTGTGTGGCTATTTACAGTTTCTATTGGCAATTATGTATTCTTTTCCACATATTTTGCGCTTGCAGCGCCAGAATTCCCCTTATCGGCGTTTCTTGGTACTATTTTTTTTCCCTTGATTAATCTAAACCATACTTTAATGTGTATGGTGGCAAAATGTTGCTATATTTCGTCCAGTACATAACACGCTACAGGGCTCCGAACACCTCCTGTTATTTCTTGATCACCCTGTATAATATATATATAATATGCTGAGTGAAATTGGCTCAATCTGAAATTTAGTGTTAAATATATTCTTAATTTTTAAATTTATTTAATTTAATGCTGTAAGATTAGCGTCATTAAGAATATGCTAAGAACATTCACAAGAATATGCTTTGTAGATCAATAAAATATTTGAAAATATTTTTCAAAAGAGAAGATGCAAATTTTAACAATTCACTTTCTTTATTTAATTGAAATGTTTAAAATAATTACTATTGCAGAGAAGTGGCTGATTTTAAAAGAAAATTTAATTATCCATATGGAAAAATAGTTCTGTCAGTGATAATCAGAAAGAACTGCATTAAAAGCTCACCATCAGTGAACAGCAAAACTTTTATTACTTTTTTGGACTTTATTAATTAGAACATCAAATAAAATACTTTTATACAAAAACTGGTATACACTTTCTTTCTAACTATATATAGAATTTGATTATAATTGTATGCTTTTTTATATTTATCCCTTATACTAGAAATTCTATATAAAATGTACTAAATCTCTTGTTTGTTAAATTTCCATAAATTATCAATTTTTTTATTTAAAAGAAACACAATTAATATTTATTTGTAATTTTTTATGATTAAGTGTTTTCGTTTATTAGAACTGTTCAGCATGCAGAAATATAAATGTTTTTAATGGGATCCTTTATAATTATCATAATATATTTATTGGGCTTTATTTTTAAAAAGGAAAATAGTAAAAAATAAATGTTTCCAATTCCAAAAGGGTAATGTCTTTGGATAATTGTGTCTGTTTTTCATATGTTTTGTCTGCATATTAACTTTAATATGTTTTGGCATTAATTTTTCTTGATTCTTAATGAAAAGCATGTACTTCTGTTCTTTTTATATTAATGAACTTTTTTATGTCATAGTTCTGCCAAGAATTATACTTGTCAACCTTTTATGGGGGAATGTGGTGCAAATACAGAACAAGTTTTCCCCAGAGTATGTCGGAATTTCATCTATGTGCTTGCTGTAATACATTTACTAAAAGAGGTATGCCTTGTGTTTTATAAAGATTTGTGTAAGAGTCTTTTTTTTCTTAATTATGTAACATTTTTTTTTCTTAATTATGTAACATTTTTTTTTCTTAATTATGTAAAATTTGAATTCTGTTTAAAAAACTTTGTTACACTGTTACTTTATGCTGACTAATTATGTAGTTGATAGGTGTAAAAATTATTGTGTTTAAAAAAATTTTATAAAAATAAATTAGAAATTTAATTGAAATATTTTTACGTGTGTAGTATATACAAGTATAGGACAAAATAATAGGAACACCCATTTAAATATGAGTCATCCTTTAACCATCCAATAAAGGCTGCCTCGTGTCCCAACAGTGTACCACCTAGTGGCGACGAAAGGAAAGGTATCATTTAAACATTTGGCTTTGTGAGTGTTGTATGAGAAAATTCTGTGCCTAGCAAAGCGTGATTATGTCTCACCTCTCTGACGTAAAAAAGGCATGATAATTGGAGCTCTCCTCGCTGGAGCGTCCGTGTCCAAAACAGCAAAACTTGTGGGTATTTTAAGGACCACTGTGACTATGTTTATAATAGCCTACACAAACCTGGGTAAAGTGTCTTCTGCGAAGCACAACAGTGTGCGAAAATCGAAGTTGAAGGACTGTGATAGATAGTTGAAGAGGATAGCCGCCGAAAATTGCGAGACTACACTGTCGCAGATAGCATCCGAGATGAATGCCCACTTTCAAAACCTCGTATTTATAAAAACTATTCAACGATAGTTGCATACTGCGAACATTCATGGCAGAGTAGCTATTCCATAACCGCTAGTTTCGATACGGAATGCTATAAAGAGTCTACAGTGATGTCGAGACCACCTAAACTCAACTGCAATCGGAACAAATCATCTGGTCTGATGAATGCTCATTTACATTATTCCAGCCCACAGGGCATGTGTTCATCTGACGAACACCGGTAGAAGCATTTCATGTTGACTGCCTGGTTTCAACCATGAAACATGGAGGGGTTCTGTAATGGTGTGTTACGTAATATCTTCCTGTGGATTGGGGCCTCTCGTTGTCTGGGGAGGGGGATGATGACAGGCAACCATTATCGAAGCATTCTCGCCGATCATCTTCGCCCTATGTTTCAGACTTTCTTTTCTGGAGAACGTCCTGTGTTCCAAGATGACAAAGGCCCTGTTCACACGTTTCGCTATGTTCAAATATGGTTACCATGAGCATGATGATAAAGTGGAACATCTAACCTGTTGTCTTCAATCCCCTGATCACAATGTCATTGAGCCTTTTTGGGGTTTTTTAGAGAACAAAGTCCGTGCTCGGTTTCCTTCTCCATGCACACTATCTGAACTCGAGACGGCTCTGCACGAGGAATGGGGGCGAATTCCGATGAACTTTTATCAAGACCTTTATTTGCCAATCCCACGTCGAATGCAAGTTGTCATTCAAGTCAAAGGTGGCCGAACCCCTTACTAATAAAATTTTTTTTCATTTTTTCGCAGGTGTTCCTATTATTTTATCCTATACCTGTAGCATAGCTCTAAAACTTGACTTGAGTGCCTTTAATTTTTGAAACAACAACAAAAAAATCGGATTTAAATCGGTCTGTCGAAGCATTCTTGCTGTAGATTTAATAAGATAAAATAAGCTACCGAGCTTCATAATACAACAGAAAATAATATCAATAAGCCGATAATAACAATAATAATAATAAATGCATGCAATTGAAAATACAAAAAACTTAATAAATGTACACATTTTAAATGATATTTAAAAAAACAATGGTGATACGAAAATTGCTGATTGCTGCTTTGGTTTAATATTTGTTCATTATTATATAGCATCGAAATAATAAGTTTCTCTTTTTTTGGCAATTATCGTCTAATACATATTGTTTTTAATATTTTATATGTCTAATAGCTGTCTTTACTATATTGTGAAGAACATACAATAAAGACTAATTGTTTTATAAAACAAAAATACAGCAATGTCACATTTAATATGCAATTGTAAATGATAACATTGTGTTACTACAGCTAACGTTTTATCAATTCGTAAATGTATGTTTTATTTCTTTTTGTTAAATTTCTCAATATATTCCGGCTTTACTTATTTCAGATTTATCAAATTCATCAAAATGGAAGGCGTTATATAAATTTGGAAAATGCTTTAGAGTGGGCTTGTTATGTAAGTGCCTTGATTTTTGTGGCTGATTTAACTGAATGTTCTTCACAGTCAGGGATTCGTCAGGTAAGTTGAAGCTTGAACTTTTTCGTTATAATTGTGACTATTAGTCATGTAAAAGGACGAAACTGTTTTTATAAAATACAAATGTATATTGTTTGAGTTTATAACGTGATAATGTAATAGTTTTATAATGATAATAATTTTGTATTTTTTCATTTATAAAAGAACATATTAAAAATCGCAAAAATGTATCTTCTATAATACTTTGTGGTGCAGCGAAAAAGCAAAAATAAACTCATGCGCAACTTTAAACAATTTGTTATTGAATTTAGAAGTTGTGTGAAAACTCAACTCTGCTGTGTTGGTTTACGTGCGTTCGAGAGATTGGAAATACGCATTAGCGTTACCCCTCTTAATCTACGATAGTTATATTTAAATGTAAATATTAAATGTTTATGTCGTCTCACTTTGGATTTCCCCTCAGGGGCTCACCTTCTTTAGGTGAGTATGGGTGTCCCAATCCTGAGGTTCCCAGGGATCTTTCCTCCCTTTCGTTTCACTCTCCCCTCCGCCTTCTGCTGTCTGCTTGGTCCTTCTTTCCCTCCAGAGTAGTCGAGTGAGCTCTCCATGAGAAGCAGTCACCGCTCTATTTGCTTCCTGTCTCTCATGGACAGTAAATACCCCCACTTATTTGTCGTGCTTGGCGACCCATTAGACGGGCGGTGCACTGTGGTCCCCGGTGTATCAATCGGCTGGTCACCACCCGAGTGGTTGGTTTGCTAGGGATCAAGTGAAGAGGTTACTCCTTGAGCTTGGCGTTAAGGGTGGTCACTTTCCCCGGTGGTAACTCTGAGCGTATAAGTACCGGCCAGCACTAGGGTAATCGCCGAGGCTGGAAATGGGCAGAGCCGGTGGCTGCCTTCCTTTATTGGGCTTCGTGGTGGGAGGCGCCATCGAGCCTGAAATTCCATCAGTGGTGTATGGACAAACGCAAACCTGCTTCCTTAAGTGGGCAACAAAATGTTTCTACATTTTCAACAGTACCTAATTTTCCAACCTTTTTCGTTATCAAAAGATCATCTGCTACTAATGATACATTTCATTCTGTCTCCCCGTTTCTTGTTGACAGAGGTATAACTGGCAATATTGGTGAAGTTAAGTACTAAAAAACTTAGATCTGTCGATTTTCTGGTCGAAGTACAATCGCGTAAGCAATCTGTACAAATTATGAAATTAAAATCATTGGAAAATATACCAGTCGTTGTTTCTCCACATTCTTCACTAAACTCCTCCAAAGGTGTTATTTCCTGCGGGGAGTTGTTCAATGTACCGATGTGTTAGCCATGTACGGCGTATCTCTAAACGGAGGGATAACCAGTTCCTAAATACCAAGCATCTGATTTTTAGTTTTAGTTTTAGTTTTTCCAAATTACCCGAGTACATTAAGGCAGGGTACAGGCGCCTGTTGGTTCAACCATATATTCCGAACCCACTTCGTTGTTTTAAGTGCCAACGGTTCGGACATTCAAGAACTTCTTGCCGCGGCACACTGACTTGCGCCCGCTGTGCGGAAGTAGCTCACAATAGTACGGAATGCACATCTCGGAAAAAATGCTTTAATTGCAAAGGTGTACATACTTCCTTTTCTCGGAACTGTCCTGCATAGCTACTAGAAAAAGAAATAATTCGCACAAAAATTAAAAAACAAATTTCTTATTCTGGAGCTCGTAAAATTGTTAAATCTCAAACTCCTGTATCTGGTAATAGCTATTCTTCTATGATCAAAAAACCATCTGCAACTGATCTGACTGAAAACAATGGAAACAGCATACTTACTGATAATACTCCCAAGTCCGCTATTGTAATGTCACTGTCAGGCGCTCTCATTGGTAATATTATTCCTCAGCCAACTGGTCATGAACGTGAAACTACTAATGTCCCATCCAGTGAAATACCGCAGCACCTGCATAAATTAAAAACTGTTACATATAAGAAAAAATATAAGAAAGATCACAAGCAAAATTCTGAAAATATATCGAATTCTAAATTTTGGAAGACTTCACTGCGACAAGTCTTCCAATCTATGCCAGTCTCTAATTTTAGCTCTTCGCAGACCATTAATTCCAAATCAGCTGATAAAATGGATGAAACCAACTCTGAGCTTGAAACCATGTCCACAGATAAGCCCAACCAAAATACTGATACCGAAATAGAATCGGATAATGCTATAGAATACAACCGTCACGAAACAATTGATGAAACACCACCTGCTCCAGAACCTTTTACCGATTCCATCACAGGTGATAAAACTGTTTTTAGACAAAAGTCCCCAAAAATATACGGTTCAATGGATTGATCTTAAAAACTTTCAAAGTGAATCTTTAAGTACCCCTATTCATAACAAATACATGGAAAAACATCGAATAAAAAGATTACAATGATTTTTTTCACTTGATTTTGTAATATATTGTATCTGTTTTAATGTTATGAGAGTTGCATTTTCACGTTTTAAATTTCATTGATATTTTAATCTTTTAACATTTTTGGAAAATTTTCCTTTCTTTGATGTAATTTGCATTTTTAAGAATACTGATATTATTCATTATTTGTCTTTCATTTTTATCACTAGAATTTGTAATTTTAAATTGTATGACTGAATTGTACTTGACATATTTTTTAATACCATATGTCTGGTGCAGTATAGCCATATTTGGCTTGCTCCATTAAATCTCAAAATACCTACCTACCTGACTTTGGATTGAATTATTTTAACAAGAACACACCTAATGTATGACAGCACGACTTCTTCTGTTTCGCTTTAGTCATCACATACTGGGAAGCTACCACTACCACCACAACTTCGATTGTGCAGTGGTGATTAGCATCGCATACTGTTACAGATATGTAATGTTGCTTCCCAGCATGGTTAGTTCAATCACTGGAAAGACCGTTTTACGGTTAGCTCTCTTGAATGCTAATCGGATGCCGAATCAGTCATTTCAAAGCTTGGCGACAAAATAGATAATACTGGAATCTTCCAGAATTTTGGCGGTAAAGCCAATGGAAACCGAGATATGCCTGACTGTTCCAGAACCTTCTCTGCTGGGCTCCGTGAACTATAAAAGGCCGGCAGTCTCAAGCCGAAGATAGTCATGTATTGAATCGTGGAAAGAGTGGCCGAAAAGTTTAGAGTTGCATAGTGGCGGAAAGAGTCCACAGCGAATTATTTGGATTAGTCCAGCTAGGCGCAGGTATTGAGTGGAGCTCAGGCAATTGCTGAATTGAGCTGTGTGCCGAGTCCTGGTGTTTATTGTAGAAGCAGCATCGAGTCGTGTTTATTGTAGAAGCAGCATCGAGTCTTGTGTGGAGTAGCCAGTCGTGTAGTAGTGACTCGACAGTTGAATATAGCTAAAGCAAAGAGACAGTGGAGAATTGCAATCGTTTGGAGAGACCGTAGAGAGTAGCTACGAATATTCCCTCGTGCTGAATTTTGTCTGGCCCCTTTGTGTGCTGTTGTTGTTATTACTACCGATTGCTACTTGTGAGCTACTGTTAATTGTAGTGTGCTGCCTGTGTTCGTCTCGGCTGTATATTTTTTGTTTGCGTATTCGTTTCTTCGTGTTTAATAAAAGTCGTCGCTCGTTACTAAAGGCCTGTTTCTTCATCGACCAACAAATCGGTAAGAACTCCAAATCCATAAAAATATTTTCTACTAATAATGCAGAAACATACTTTTAATACTAGCCTTCTGCAAAGTGTGCATGTTTAAAGACTGTTGAGCCTAATCAGAAGCAATAGAAGTTTTTAACATAATACAAATTTGGTGCTGGCTCGTCTTTTCAAATCGAAATTCGTTCGCTTGCCTTTAATAAAAACCAGCAAATCATAATTTGTGAATTGGAGCAGCTCAAATATTTATCACATCGATCAAAAATTTTTGTAATATTTAGACTTGTTGTTGAAAAACTGTACGAAAATAGAACGTATCTGCCTGCATAATTTTTCCAAACTTTTTTTTATGAATGAAAGAGACTTCTGATCGATTTGCTAAATGTGTAAATCAAGACTTCTAATATATATATAAAGAATTTTTTTTTTTTTTTTTTTTTTTGACATTAAGAATATTTTTACATTTTTTTATTTGAAATTGGAGTGAAAGTATACAAAATTACCTATATCAAGGATACCATTACCAAGGATATAAAATTACCCATATCACTAATATGCATTATATTATGCTAGGGAGTATAATTTTTACACAAATATTTTAAATGAATGTTCGAAATTAATGTAAACAGCATTTTGTTTTATTCATAGACATATATATATATGTTACCCTTTCATGTGCCCTCTCTGAATTGGCGATGCATCATTACTGCCAAGAAATATGAATTATGAAAATTTAGGTTCAAAAGGAAAAATTAATGTAAGCATATTTCCAAGAAAGCAATTATCTAAATACTTGAAAAGGTATTGCATCGTTATGAATTTAATTTTCAGTTCAATTAAAAATAAATATAGGGTGCGACTTTAGTCTTATTTACACTTGAAAATAATAAAGCCTGACATATTGAAATTGACATTTTAGTACAAACTCATTTGTAGTATTAATCAATAATAAATATTTGTCATTATATATTATTACTCACTATTTATTTATTCATATATGAAACTTGTGTATTTAATGTATTGTGAAAATTTCATTTACAAATATAATTAAGGAATATAAGTTTAATATATTTTCTTCCTTGATTAGAAGCACTTCATTTAGGAAACACTGACTATTAATGAGAAAGTACTTTTACAATTTACATATATTTTATATTTTTATCTATGTGATACAAAATTTTAAAGAATTTGTTAATGTAAAAAAATTTTGTTTACTCAGTCCATGATCTGTTTATTGGTTTATGAGTTGTAAAGATTCATAGAAAGTTTTAAAATTGATCTAAGATTAAGTTTTGTAGTTCACCATCTGCAATATGGGGTATCACTTATTAGTTCCACTCATTAATTCAAATTGTCAAGTGGATTTATGAATATATGTTTCATTATATTTTATGTGTACGATTTATATAATTTTCCTTTAATTTCTAATAATATTTTGAAGCTTGATTAGTTAGTTAAATGAAGCATTAAATTAACTGCAGCTGTAAAAGTATTCAATAAAGTGAAACTTTTGTACTTCATTTTGCCATTCGATAATCTATACTTATATAAAGCTCAGTGTGTGTGTTGGCGCTCTACAGGAAAGACTGTTTGATCTACAGCTATCAAATTTGGTACATGTATACCTTGGAAGACGAGAATGTGCACCTGGGGTCCCTTTTTTTGAATTTTTAATTAGAATTTTAATTATTAATTAAAAACTAACTTTCCCGCCAAAAAATCTTTTCATCCCCCCCCCCCCGCCAAATGAGTAAGGCTTCAGTTTTTTTTCCAACACTAATGAGGTTCGGGTTAAAATTTTTCGGCCGATTAATTCAAACGATGGGATGAATTTGAGAAAATTTTGTTGACAAATTCTTGAGATATTACATAAATTATGAAAGATATTCTTTAGTGCCCATAAAGTTTAAACGCTCAGTGACTCTGCTTTCAGTAATCATATTATGAAAAAAAATGCTTTGTTTCTGTAAAAATTATTATTATTATATTAATTGTAGAGTAATCCTTTCCACTTATAAATTCTATGGGAGCTAACAGAAAATTAGAGAGATACATGTTAGAGATATTATGTTATGACTGAAAGCCTTTATAATATTATGAGTAAATTATATGAATATCAAAATTTGTAGTTTTAAAATATTTTGATGAAGAAGCTATTAAAGTAGGAAATGCATAAAAAATTTAATTATTAAAATTTTAACGAACATTAAGATTGGCGAACCAGCTGGTCGCCAAAGGCGACTAGTAAAAATAAGACTGATTTCTGTGCAATGTACATTAACATATTATATATATGTAGAGAGAGTGAAGTGTTAGAAGTATTACTTCGTGATGTATCAGTTATATATTCAAGATTAAAGAATATATAATGCAACTTGCTTTATCAAAAATTGTAGTCTTTTGCATTCAAGTATGATTTGTCTTTTTTTAAATTTTTAATATAGGTTTGGCAATGGGAGCTGGGATCATTGTCCATTTTTTCTGCTTGGATGGTCTTATTAATGTTCATCAGTAAATTTCCATTTCTAGGCATCTACGTAATCATGTTCTTCCAAATATTGAGTACATTTGTGAACTTTTCCTTTGTGTTTTTCTTGTTTGTAGTTGCTTTTGCTCTGGGGTTCTTTTCTCTTCTCCAAAATCAGGTAAATCTGATTTTAATATTTCTAGCTAACTTAATATAATTTATTATTAACAAAGAAATTATTAGCAGCAACAATTATTGGTCAGTGATAACTAAATATTGTTACTCTACTTAATGGTATTAATTGTGGTGTAAAAATATTGAGAAAAAAATTCTGAAAAGCATGTTAAATAACAAAATTTCTTGGTCAAATCCTTTTCTTTTAAATTTCTTTATTTTTAAGCATTCATTTTTACTTATTTTAAAGATATTGTTTTTGTAAAGCAATCAGACTGTACAACAATCACCAGCATGTTTATACTGCAGTAATCAGTTTATGACAAAATCTGATTTATAATTTCTCCTAAGAATGGGTACCACAAATTTAATTAAAAAAAAATCAAATTATTCAAGTCCTAACTTTTTATAAATTCTTATCATCTTTTAAATTAAATTTTAATACATTTTTTGCTTGCATGTATACATGCTGAAAATGTATATTATAAAAAAAACTTGAATAATATCTTTTTACGAGAAAGTAATGATACAAGAAATTTTTTCATATAAAAAGTACTCTATGAATAATTTATTCTTATATAATTTGCTTTAAAAATATTCTTAACTGAGCAATATTTATAAATAGAAAGACATGAAAAAAGTACATTAAAAATTTACTATCTAAGTGCCTGCGCAGATTTATCTTTTGAACTTTTTAGTTGGAATTTTTAAATATTGTTTTAAATATATTAATTGATGATCGAATAATATAGAAGATTTTATTTTAAGGGTATTGTTATGAGATTGAGAATAATTGAATAGATTATGCTCTTTTATTCTTCCTTACAAAATTAGTTACATGCTAAAGAAAACTGCATATTTTTTATTTTTTTTCCTCCACTGCCAGAATCCATTTGAAAGTCCTGGAGAAGCCATTATCAAAACAGGTGTCATGATGATTGGAGAGATAGAATTTGATGCAATATTCAATGATCCAGAAAACAAAGTATATTTTACTGGACCAGCATATACTTTATTTATACTTTTCTTGCTAATCATGGCTGTGATTATTATGAATCTGTTGGTTGGCTTAGCTGTGGACGATATTAAAGGTGTCCAAGAAAAAGCAGAACTAAAACGCTTGGCTATGAAAGTAAGAAAAAGGATCAATTACTTATTATATTTAGATTAGATTTTAACTAGCTTTAGACTAGATTTGCTAATTATTAGATATATAGTTGTATTGTAATCTCTGAGTCTGCTTGCTTCCTCATATATAACATACAATATAGAGAAAGTATTGTAATTGTAGTTTTGTCGAATATCCACATTTCTGGAATTATGACTTTTTATGAACGCCGTTATTGTAATAATGGGGGATATGTGGTTCTGTCTCCAAATTAGGATACTTTGAATGAAATCCATGTCTGTCTATAAATGCACAAATGAATGTGATAATTACAAAACTACAATGAATTTGTAATAATTGTAATATGTAAAATGTAGATTTGTATAAAATTCTAAGTGAAATATGTTAATAGGTTGATTGTCTTTCGTTTTGTGTGTTTTCATGTATATAAACGTGATTATTTAAAAGCTTAATGTTTTAGATTGATGAAAATTAGTATGTCACTAAAATTGTGTTTTTCTGAAAGATTTTGGTTTCAAAGGATAGAAGAAAAAGTTTGTCCAAAATGCTTACCCTATTTTCTTTACTATTTTACGAAGAACTAACTGTTCATGTGCAGAAAAAATTGCAAAAACTCATTCATGGTGTTTATAGCCTTAGTCAAAGTTCAAAACTTTTATATGGGGGCGAGAAGGGAATGATGTTTATTAGGAAGTATGCAAGACAGTTTTAGGAATACCATTCCCCTTGGTTTAATATAAATTTTTCCCAAAAATAGGATACTGTATTAGAATTTGAAATAAGATACATTATTCGAATTTCGATACTAATAAAATGAAAATAACTCTTAAGTACTTTTGAACACATGACTGCATTTTTTAAATATTTTCTAAATTAAAGTATTAAAATTAGCAAAAATCAAAATCGGAGAGACAAATTAATGTAATTGGAAGTAATAAATTGAAAAAGAAATTACTCTTTTATTTATTTTTTGTAATTGAATCTCAAATGAAACACATAAATAAAAATGTTATTTTATGAATCTTGGAAATATAGAAGAAAAAAAAATTGCTTTGATTTAATGTCTTGAAGGGAATTTTTCTAGGATTATACTAAGCGACTGTGGTCATATTAAGTATTTGTTTACTACTCTAATAAATTATAAGAAATTTGCTATACAGTATAATCACTTTTTTTGCTCATGATTATTATGATTAAAAAAGAATACCCCAAAATGTTACTCTGCCCTATCAGAGTGCAATTGAATAAATCTGAATGACCATAACACCGCAGCAGCATTGACGGGGAACTATATTTGATTTCTAAGGATCATGACTGGTCACAGTACAATCCCTCCTGTCAGAGGATTATCTTGTCATTGGTAGAGGGTAGCCAACCCCATATCATTTCTGTATCCACCAGAGCAGTGAGAATCAACCACTATATCGGAAGCTTCTCATCACAGTTTTTGAGGCACTCTCTGGGGGAGCAGAAAAAGCATAAGCAGAGTTTTACAAAATGCATTGAAATGTCTCGTTTCATAAAGGTGATTCTTAAAATATAAAATAAACAATTACGATTTAGAAAAAAATGTTCGAAAAAAAATCTTTGAAACTTAATATAAATTTTGTTGTTATTGCACCTTATCAGGTTTTCAACATAGTAACTTTGAATAAATGCAGTTTTGTAAAACTATATTAACACTAAACCTACTGCAAATGATCATATGTCCATTTACCAGTTGCACTTTCAATGTCTTTATGATAGTCTAAGAAACTGTGAACATGAAATTATGCATTAAACACAAATATTATTCCAGTTCAGTCAATGTAGCCCTTGGTGGTATTATGAATGTTTTTATTTACAAGACTTTTAAAATCTTATAATTCCTTTTTAATTTAATTCCAGGTAGAATTGGTGCTAACTGTAGAAAGAATTCTTCCAGTTGTTGTTTTGAGGAAATGTATATTTAAGTACAGGCATTATTTTCCTAATGCTTGGAAAAGCTATCCATGGTATATGAAACTCTTTAAAGTGAAACAGATCTTTTCTGCTAAATATAATAAGGTAACAGTCAATTTTTTATGATGGCCACGTCATATTTATATTTGTGTTAAAAGTTTGAATGTTGTATTTTGTGTTGTAAACAAAATTGAATACCTTGGGTGATTAAATATATAAGTATAAGATGAGGAATAAAGATCTTGGCCGAAATGGTACTTTCAAGTACATTAGGCTCATGCCAGCGATTCCCAAATAGAACCATTTCTGCATATACATGCACAGAAGCGCACACACTCGCATATCACGTTAAAGGATTTTTGCATAAGGTCCTGTTCCCACGTCCGATTTTAATTGACTGTCATAAGTTACAAGATATCGATGGAGTGATTAATGGCTTCTTGCATTGATGGCATTTGAGAATTGCATACAAAATATCTCTTTATATTTGAAAGCTGTAACTAGGGTATGGTTCTCTTCCAATTCCATGTGGGAGTTGTTGAGTAAATTGACCCCTAAGTACTTTTTCCAGCATCATGGGAAGTCTAAGTGCAGTATCCAAGTGCTTTTTAATATTCTTCACACTTCTGTTATATTTTATTGCTAATATTTTGCTTTGTTAAAATTAAATGTGCCTCCATCCCTACGCCAGTTTTTTTAAAACTCTAATTTGGTTTATGTACCAAATGAGGTGATATTCTCTGACTTAGGCTTGAGAAAGAAACTAAATCAATACACAGAAGTTATCACATAATATTCACACCAAGGATTATATCATAGATTCAGTAACATTACTAAATTCACGCTAAAAGTTAATATTTCAAACTATTGTGTGCCAGCATCATGCAAGGCATTCTCTGGATTACGCCTATATTATAGAGTATGCGGTAAAGTTTTGGGGAGACTACTCTCTCTGGTTAACAAATTTAGCCTTAACTTGTCATAAAATCTTTCTTTAAACTTTTATTGTATTTCAATATTTGTAATCAAGATTCGAAGTACTTATAACATTACAAATATTATAACAAAGTTAAAATGACCATATATCAAATTATTTGTTGAAAACTACATATTGCAAATGCCATATTCAAGAGTAAAAATATGTTTAATATTAATACTCGACAGAATGCCAATATAAAATCTCTATTTTCTATGGCTTTACTTTGAACTAAAATAAGAGAATTTATACTACTAAACAATTTTAAAATAGCCTAGCTTCACACACACACACACACACACACACAAAAAAAAAAAATAAAATGCATACTGTATCATAGAACATTCTAGAAAAAACATACAAAATAGACTTAATTTAGATGTGTTTGAAACATCAGTTTTATTTTAATACAATTAAGAACATTTTTTTAAATTTTTAACCTGAAGTGATGTATGTTTGATGACGAACTAATACAATTTTTATTGCTTTTAAAATACAAAAGAACAATTCACTATTATAGTTGTCATCATCAACATTTTCTAGGGTTGTGATTATTTTGGCAATTTTTTTTTAATTCTACCCATAACGAACTAATTAGCAGAAACATAATTTCCTGTCTTGAAAATCTTTAAAACTATTGTAGATCTTCAACGTCGGTAGATAGATTCAATAGTGTAGTGACACTATTGTATGTCGAACAATAGTTAAATAGCAATGAAGCATCAGAAATAACTAAATTTTTCAGTTATCAACAAATTTTTTTAACGTTTTTTTTTATTATTATTATTTATTTAATTTATGGTTAGTTTCAACTATAGTATATTTCATTTGAAATATTGTACATGAATTTTAAATTTTAATATTTTATGCAACTTTCAAGAAATGGAGTATTTCAAAATCCGAAATTTTTTATTGATTATATTTAATAAATTATTGTAATTTTTACAAATACATTAGAATTTCATACTATTTGTTAATTAAAATGGACGAATATTTTACATTTATACACTTGTATTTCAGTATTCTTGCATTTCCCAGGAAATCACATTATATTCAAATAGTTCTCTGAGTCTTTTTTAAATGTATTAATTTATCATGATTGATTCCATTGAAATAATCTAAATCCATGTTTTTTTAGCATAATTTTATTTAATCTTTTGTTTACTTTAAAGTAATACTGTATCGAACTCAAATGTATGATACTTTCAGGTAGCCCCCAAAAACTGCCCCCCCCCCTGGATTTCCTTTAAGGTTAATCTATTCCTGACAAAAATAAAAAGTCCATTGACCATAATACCGGAGTTTCTATTAATAAGTTCAATTAACATTATAAATACATCATGAATTTTGTAGAACATTTGATCCTGCCACTACTTGAGATTGTTCTCAACCTTCCTAGTTGAAATAGTGATTGGAAGATGTTCATTTGTCTCTATAATATGGCCCTTTTTTTAATTTAATGTTTTAATTAATGTTAATTTATTTAATGTTAATGTTTTTAATTTAATTTTTTTTAAAAAAAACTTTAAGCAATATATGAATTTTTATGCTTATATGAATTTCTTATTTCATGAAATAAGGCATTTGCGATCCCTTGATTATTTAAAAAAATTAGTTATTTATTGTAATTGTAGCAACATCGAATTTAGAAACGATATTATCTCAAAAAATTTTTGTTTTTTAATATTGGTTTCAATAATTGGGCTACACACCAAATGCCTTCATGATGCTCATGCTATTTGACTTCATTTAAGAACATCTATTTATCATATTTTACTGCAACTTTTCAAAATAGAATGGATATGAATTTTTCATAATCAAACAATTTCTTATTTGAAAGAGTATAAATAATAAAGAAATTAAAAAGGGCTGTTGAAAGCTTAAACTTTGCATCTATTTTCTCTTGATTAAAAAAAAAAGTCCTTTACAACAAACAATTTCAAAAATATACATTGTAGAGAGCATGTAGTAATTAGACAGAATATGCCATTACATGTGGATTCTTAAATACAGCATATGCTTTATACTCTGAACAACATATGCAATCATATTATTTAATATAAACACATGTATATTAGTAAATGTATTAGTTGTTATAAATATATGTAATAATTAATTTTGAACTTAAACTTTGTTTATCTTTTTAAAGTCTGCTCTAGAAGTGGTTGAAGAAAAGCAAGCCAAATTGAATAAGCAACTGAAAGAAATCCAAGAGAATATTTTTCAAATGCAAAAGGATATCAAACATATTCTTTCTAATATAAAAAAAGATGGATCAAAGGAAGTATCTTAGTATAGTGATTTCTAAACGTCCATATTTTAACATTTAACATGTGGTTTTAGAGAACTTTTTTATATATATATTATAGTGTTGTTTGCATTAAGAACACTGTGAAAGTCGTTAAAAACATTACAAAACTGTTTCTTTGATATAGTAGCTATTTTTGCATTTATAAACTGAAATTTATGTATTATTATTTAAACAGATTTATCTTCATGTTTCTTGGTTTAATTTGGTGCAGTGATTTTTTTAATTAATTTACTTGGTGGTGTCTTTGTAGTAAAATAATTGAAATGTTTCATTTCCTATATTTATTAATAGTATTAATTTGCAAGTAAATATTTGTATTATAAGATTGACTTGTTATTGCTTGATTCATAAGATTGCTTGAAATTCATAGAAAAATTGGATTTTACTGTTATGGATTTTAAGAAATAATTTTGAAACCTTGTAGCTGATTTTCATTGTAATGTGTGCAATATGTAAAAATTATTTCTCTAAGTATATGATGCTTGTTTACTTTACCATTGTTTTCTTTTTTCCTGTTTAAAAATAGTGTGGACTTGAAATTTTAAAATTCCTTAAAAAAAGAAGTAATTGTAATAGTAAAGTATTAAGAAGTAAAAGGAAAAAAAAAAAGTAATTTCTTTAAAAAGTTTTTTTTTCTTTTCTTTTTTAAAAATCCTTTTGTTTCTTTTACATTTTATAAATTAAAAAGAAAAATATTTTTCTCTTCCAAATTTTTAATTATCCTAGCACATTTTCCAACTATCTCGTTAAAAATTTAAGTGGTCTCCCTTTGTTATTTGACTACCTTGTAGTTTATTATATACTGGAACACATTCACAAAAATAGAATTGTTATGATTCTTAACATTTCCAAGACCTTTAAATTATCAAAAATTCTTTCTAATCAGCAAAAATGCTATGCAATTAGTAGAAGTGGTAATTTTATTTTGAATTGTGTGATGTTTTTGAATTACTTTTAATAGAATGTCTGCTCTTTGATCAATTAGTGGTTTCTTTTGATGTACAAATTTGTTTTGTCTAAGCAAACTATTTTTCGAAGTTGAATCATACTGTTAAACAAATCATCAATCTGATATTAGAAAATAGAGCTTATTTTTTTTAATTATGTACATGCATAACATTATTTTGAATTTTACATTCTTGTTTTACATGTATGAAAATTGGTTGTAACATGGAAGTAAGTACTTCGTGTATTGTTATTATAATGAAGGTTAAGTTTGTTGAGATTTTATAAAATAAATTTTTGGAATGAGAACTGGGAATGAGACTAGAGCCAATATCTGCACCGAGATGACGATAGATTTTTCATTCGACTCAGGTGCGAAGGACCTCCAGTTCCATACCGGATTCCAAGATTATTTAGTAAAAACTATTTTATAATGTATTTTAATTTTTTACAAATTATTGAATCTCTATACCTAGTCGATGATATTTTTGGATTCCTATTTATATCTTTGATTATCTTCAGAAATAAAAAAAGGTTCTTTTAATATATGTTTGTTCTCTTGTAATTTTAATTATTGCTTTTGTAATTTATTTATGACATGATTGTGTTATCATGTAGAATAATCCTAAAAAATTAATATAAAAAATTACTGTTAGTTTGCAGAAATATCACTTTGGAGGCAATAATTTCTAGAATTAATAATTTTTGATCATTTAATACATAAGTATACTGGATGTTAACATACCATGAAACAACTTGTGCATAACGAGAATTCTCTCTTTGAGTGTGTATAATTTGTCCTTCAGAACCACACTTCTATAATGCATACCTTTCGAGAAAAATGAAAAAGTGTGATGTCACTACTGGTGTTAAAAAAACTAATTTTATTGATTCTTACGAAAATATAAAACAAATGAGAAACAAAAGTTTTAAAAAAATGATAAAGGGACAAATATAGACCATTAGTAAAAAAGATGAAGGGTAGATGCTTATTCATTACGAAAAGAACACTCGCTTACCTTAAATTTACGGAATACCCTCCTTGCTGGATTGTACGTGAGAGATGAGTTGCTTACCAAAACTTTTGGTTTTCCTGTGTAAGTAAATTGGCATTTCTCTTTTCCCCCAATTACTTTAGATCGTGGTTTGAAAGTTGTTTGTTGGAGTGCTGTTTTCATTTTTGTCAATACTACAGTGTTGGATCCTATATAATTAATCCTTGCTCGGCGCGAATGCGCATGCCTCGAAATACACGGTGCTCATTTTGAGTAGTCTACTTATGTAAATGCTATGTTGTTATTAGTACCTCTGTTCCTGTTTATATTGAATTTTATTTTTTATATACAAGCTGTAATATCGTACTTTCTGTTTAGCATTTTTCACACAAAGTAGAGGCTTGGTTCTGTGAACTACATTTATGTAATCCAAACAATGATTCTCATTCTGCGTAGTTTGTCCAGCGATATTCGACCACATACTTACTCTGGTGTTTCTGTTATGTGTACCTTGCTTTTAGTGAATAGCATTAGTAATTTAGTGACAGTGATGTGATTCCGTCAGCATTATTGTGAAGCTATTTACTTTCAGAGAGAAACATTGAAAATAGAATTGAAACATTTAAACAAAATTGTCTTGCTGAAGTAATACGTGAACTCATGGCCCACGCTGGTTAAATATAACAATACATTTTCTCTATGTCTGCTAATAACAATGCCTTTTGGCGCTCTATGGGGCGATACAGTGTGATAATGTACACCTCGAAGTTATTTTTTAATTGTAGGAGTTCCTAATGAAGTAGAAGAATTTGTTTATATTGATGCTCTGTAAGTTTGAGCTTCCAAATTTATTAAAAATGTTCTTAAGAGGGTGAAAAATTACACTTCAAATTTTTGAATTTTAAATCATTAAAGATTAAACTCGGTATTGGCTTTTTTCCTGCATAACAATGGAAAATATGACACAATTTTTTTAACTTCAAATTATACTAATATTAAAACTGTCTTTTTAATTAGGATATTAATATATTAAATAATTTAATTAATTTTCTCAATACAGTCTGTATTAACTGAATAAATATGTAAAATAACAAAGAATCTTTATCATATCAACACAAGAAATTTTGAACAAAGAATTATGTGCGTTCTGAAAACATGCTTAACCTTGTATATTTTACCGATTTCATTTATTTGTGATGCGGTATAAATAGTAATTAATATTTAATGTTATTTGAAAAATACTTCATACATCCCTCTTCCCCCTCGCTCTTTTTTTTTTTTTTTTTTTTTTCTTTCAAAGTAAGTGAAGGAACACTGAAATTCGAAGTGATGATACAAAAGGTTTCATTTACCGTAACGCTACACGTAGAAGGTATGATTTATAAAAAGTAACAAATATTGCTTTTGAAAATGATAGAATTTATTGGTGTTAATTATGCTGTGTCTCTACAGAGGACATCATCTTTCGAAGTCGCCTCAAATCCGTTCGGAAGTTAATCCCTTTTTTGGATCGCACCAAAAGAGCATTCGCCGCAGCCAAATTAGGAATCGCAGCTTCGATCCATTCTGAGTAATACCTAAGATAAAAATATTCATTTGAAAATCTGATATATATAGAGAGAATAAAATCAATTTGTGGTTTTTTTCAAATACACTTCGCAAACTTAATTTTGGGATCCATTGCATGGTGACATCATTTCATAAGACAACATCATCTGCAGATGACACCAGAATTAGATTGTATCTGATTCTGATGTCAAACGAAGAAAATTTTTCTAAAATTTATATCTGGCTTGCCTAAATTGTTCTACAGTCGAACCGACAATTTTTAATATTTCGTGTCAGGCCCCGATAGAGAAGAAACGTCTTTTATTTTTCTCGTATTCAATAATAAAAGTAAATGCATTGGTGACGTGGATTAAATTTTTATAAATGTATCGTAAAATAAAATTAGAGGATTTTTCATTGATAACGTTCAGAATATCAATCAAATGTAATGTCCATATTATAATATAACAATGTTTTTAAACTATCTTAAAATTTTTTAAAAAAACTAGTAAATGATACAAATTTAATTGTTGTGCAGTTTTTTCACTCTGAATTTTCGAAAAACATTTTTACGCAATATTTACAACAGTACTTTTCATTGTTAAAAGAAATTTAAATTATCCTCTTTGTTTCTATAAATTTGTAATCACATGTTTCTGCTTTATTTTAGAAAGTTAAAAAAAATGAAAATTCTATTTATTTTTCATTTACTGTGCCGATATCGTTATGAATTTTCATGTCATCAAAAGTTTTTGTTGAATCGAGTAACAAAGTCTTCTAAAGCGCCAAATAATAAATCCGTATGTATGATTCCTCATTAATTTTCTTAACTCATTCCAATCTCACACAATAGGTTGAAAGATGTGCTCTTAGAATCTAAGGCGCCGATTCCTTTTAATACTGAAAGCAACTCGTATTTTATATGAGAAATGACGCTACTCTACGTGACGAACCGCAACTCTCCTACGGGACGAGTCGACTTTTGTATTGAGGATTTTAAAACAATTTTGAAAAATAGATTTCATCCATTGCAGGTTCCAGTGTGGGCTTTATTACTTTTCTCATCAATACAATTTTATTTCCTAAATTGTAGCATTGATAATATGTCCTTCTGGAACCAGAAGTAAGAAACTAAAATATGTTGTATCTTGTTCTTTACCTAGTATTTTCCGCTTGCGCAAATAAAAAAAATAAAAAAACCCTCGTTTATTATTATTACTATTGATTGATTTTCTGAAGTTGCAATATTTAAAATCCGCAAATGATCGTTTTCTAGATGGGCTCCTATTATACTGGAAATGGTTCTTCTGTCGTATGCTTAAGAAAAAGAGATCTTCTTAAGCAGGGAAGAGACGTGCTTTTTACCTGAATGAAGCTGTTCGTTATTTCAGGAAACAAAATTTTTGTTGTTTCAATAAGCTGTACTGCAATGTAGACTGCAGATAAAAGAATTCATATTAACCTAATTAGTGATTCGAAAATTTAAAAACATGCGTATTTTGTAAAAAAAGAAAAAGTTTTCATACAGATTTTAGAGACCTAGATTTTAAACAATAAACTTTTTTTTACAGTAAATTAACATTTTAAACTTAACATTTTTGTATTTGAAACATTCGCTTTATTTTTCATTATATAATTTTAATTGCATAACATCATGATATTCCTTTCAATATGATTCATATATGCAATCGTTTTTAATAATTGTTTATAATTTATTTTATTTAGTTTTCCCCCCTTGCACTAAAAATTGACTTGAATATAAATAAGATAGATCTAGTAAACCATTTTCAATTTTGAAATAATTTTTATTTGTATCGTTACAAGAAATTTGTTAATAAAAAAGAATAAACTAGAAACAAATGAAACTCTCAACAATTGCTCTTTATTTTAAGAAAAATGAATCATTTTGCTGCTAATCCGTGTTACCTAAACTTTACATGACACAAATATATTTTTTTCTGAAGTTAATCAACATTCTCTAACATCTTGATAATTAACAATAAAAAAATTGTTTTTTTATTTATGTTTTATTTTTATATTGTATTTTTGTTTGTTTTATTTTAATACATAACAAAATTGAAAAATCCTCATTTTTTTTTTATTTAAAAAAATAAAACAGTAGGTTGATTGCAGGTGACCTGCATATTTTTGATAAATATGTGACAACAGTAACAAGTCTGTATGAGGTTCAAGTCTTAAATTAAAAAAAAAAAAAAAAATCTTATTACACGTTATTTCCATGCTTGTCCAAATATCCACCTTATTTCTCAATCAAATTAATCTGATTTTCTAGAAGTTACAGAACGCAAAAAGTAAAAAAGATTTATAAAAGTTAATACTGTTTTGTTCTACCTTGCTGTTGAGCGGTGACGTACCGCAGGTTTTCGTGCGATCTGGAGGGAGAGACGGCCGAGGGGGTAGAAAATTCCGCATGTCCACCCATCGTCCAGTTTCGATAGGTGAATTCCGAAATGCACCATTCTGCCAACTCCATGGAATTGGATGCTTCGTCCAGTTTGCCTTGAGAAAATAGAAATAAATTCCTTTGCTGGTTTTCAATAAAACTTTTACACTGTAAATTAACACACTTTCCATTAGGTGATCAGATACTAGTGAAAACATTATAATGCAACTAATTGTTGGATCTAGACAAGGCACAATTTTTGTAAAACCCATTATAAAACATCAGAGTAAAAATTTAGAACTTTATAAAGATCAAATCATCACATGGTCAATGTTATAATATCTTGATCCAGACCAATCAAACAAGAGAGTAGCGTGATAAAACAATTCCCATATTTATAACCTTATATATGTCTTATTTATAAGGTTATGCCTTGTATATTAAGGTTATTATAACCTTATATATATATATATATATATATATATATATATATATATATATATATAAAAACAACTGGTTCTCATCTGGGTTAATATTATTTACAGACAAATAACAGCTCGATCACGAAATAGTTCCTCGATGAAATCGGTAAATAAGTTGCCACAAAAAATTTAAAAAAACACTAACAGGTTGTTAGCTCTAAACGGCTACTCTGGGGGCCGCTCTAGAAATCCACGATCTTTATCCGGTGGATCCTAACAGAAGCTCGAATCACACGGAGCTTCTCTAAAAATCGGAAACAACTTCTCTGGACACAGGCGTCTCGCCGAATTCGAAGCCTGTCACTGCTCTCCTCTCTCTGACTGAAACGGCAACGTCGTGATGTTTCGGAGTTCCGCGATGTGACAAAGTGGTCACGAGCACCTCCACATCATCATTTGGAATAGATACTTTAATTTGTTAATTTAGGGAAAAGTTAAAATGAATTGAAACTAGTTTAGACGAACGCAGTAAAACTCTAACGTCATGAGATTTGGTATTTAATTACTATTATTATTATTAATGATATAATTAATCTATTGGAAATAATATAAGGATTATTTATGGGGTAAAAAGAATTTCAATGGATTTACATTGCACGTGCCTTTTCTATGGGGGCTGAATTTAATTTGGCTGATTTTAAAAATTTCCAGAAAATTATTCGCGCGTGTAGCTCATCGTAGCTATCTACAGCCTAAACAGTAATAATTTTGAGAATTTTAAGCCACCAGATTGGCAACAGAGTTATGAAGTTCTCAGCGTTTTTACGGCTGGGAAATTAATGCAAATATTGTCAATTGCAGCTCTAGGTCTTTTCCTAGAGCTAGGTAACGTCGGATCGTATGCTAGTATTTTGAGTAACTCGTTGCGAATCTGGGGTAACTTTTCGAAGAACTTAATTGACGTTCTTTTAATAAATTCCGAAACAGGTTGAATCTTGAGGTCGTTATGTATTATTTTTCCTCTGACATACCAGGGTGCGTTAACGATTTTCCTCAGTTGTCTGTTTTGAAAAACTTGCAACCTCTTGATGTTAGTGGCTGATGTCGCCCCCCCCCCATATTTGGGAGCCATACATCAGAATTGGTCTTAAAATGGCTTTATAGAGCAGAAGCTTGAGCCTAATCGATAGCTTGCTCCATGGAGAAATTAAGCTGTTGAGTTTAATACTCATTCTAGTAGCTTTGGAAAGGGCTGCTTTAATATGACTACTAAAGCGTAATTTTGGGTCTAAAACTAACCCTAGGTATTTATATTCATTTACGAAGGGGACGGGTTGGCCGAAAATTTGGGTTGGGGGTTAAGTCAGGCATTACCAATTTTTTAGAAAATAGGAGGCACGCGCATTTATTTGAGTTGACTTTTATTTTCCAGCCGATGAGCCAGCACTGTAAAACTGTCATGTACTGTTCTATGTTTGCTATGATTATGTGTGGATCCCTATACTGTGTGAGAATGGCGGTATCGTCTGCAAAAAAATTGCTAAATGACAATTACTAGCTCTGGGTAGATCGTTAACATAAATGTTAAACAGAGTTGGAGAAAGTAAACTCCCTTGCGAACAACTGCTCAGGATTGGTCTGGGGGATAAAATAACATCGTTTACTCGTACTCGAAAATTACGAGAAAGTAGGTACGAGCGTACAATTTTACAAATTGAGCTGAAATTCCAAGTCGTATGCACTTGAATAAAAGTACTTCGTGCCAAATTTTATCATAGGCTTTGACTACGTCCAGAAAAAGTGCACCTGTGGTTTGAGACTTCACAAAGCCGCTGTGAATCAATTCTTTAACACGAATTAGCTGGTGATTCGTCGACAGATTTTTTCGAAAACCAAATTGTTCGAAAATTATAATATTATTGTCGCTGAGGAATTTATTCAGACGTTTGAGAAGCACAGATTCGTACACTTTGCTCAAACTACTAAGTAGCGAGATGGGACGAAAATTTTGTGGTAAAGACAAATCGGAGTTTGATTTTGGAATAGGGACAACCACAGCTGTTTTCCAGCAATCGGGAAAATAATAAAGTTCCATTACTTTATTTATTAAAAAAGTTAAATATAAAATAAATCTAGGCGGGAGGTTTTTAATCTTGCGATTTGTAATTAAGTCCAATCCTGGCGATTTATTCGGCTTAACGATTTTCATAAATTCCATGATCTCCGTCGGCCGAACTTGCTCTTGATTGTTTACATGTTCATGTGTCAAGAAGTTCTCCAGCTGATCTGTGATGTATTTCGTCAGGGGAGGGTTTGACAGCCACGCGTCAGCGTGGGGGGTAAACTGGTCTTGGAGGCTATCTGCCAAAACTTCCGAATTTTCAATAGGAGCAAGGGCGAGTTGCCCCGTTTCTCCTCTTGGGGGGGGGGGGTCGGGGAGAATGGTTTTCGGAGAAAGGAAGTGCGGCGCTAGAGGTCGTGTGTGTCTAGATTTTCTAACTGTTCAGCTCGCCGTTGCTCGAAGTGACCTGCTTTCAACCCTTTTTTCACATTCTGGGTTCTGCGAAGTTCCGTTCTCACTTGAGGATCGCGAGAACGTTGCCAAAGTCTTCGCAGGTCATTTCACAGTTTAATTTTGGTTTGGATGTCTAAAGGAAGTTTCTGTGGAGGTTTATTAAATTTTGGTTTTGAGGCTTCTGCGAGAGCCTCCGTTAGAATTTTTCCTAGACTTCCAACTGCAAATTCAGCGTCATCATTGCTCGTAATTTTGAAGGGGGGAAGGGGTTTTGAATTTAAAATATGCCAAAAGTTCTCTCAGTTGGAGGAGAATTGTGCTGGTGAATTTATAGAAAAGGTTCCAGTATTAAAAGTCAAAACTACTGGAGGAACAATTTAACGCTCTAATTTGAGAGTGAAAAGCAATTCGCTTTAATATTGCGAAATCTATGACGGAATCATTAGAGCTAACTTGATTAATGTGGGTTGGGGAGTGGGGAGCCAAAACATTGATTCCGTCCTGCGTTGCAAGAAAATTATATAACTGGTTCCATACCTCGTTGTTTTGTAATTGTTCCAAACGATATGATCTGCTTTCGTATTGCCCGCAATGATGACGTTTGGGCCTAAATTTAAAAGTTTTTTCAAATCCTCCAGAGGGAACATGTACGAACTCCCAGATCGAACATATGCTGACACAATTTTGAGAGGATTTCCTAATTTAACCTCAATAATTGTCGCGTCCATCCTCTCTAAAACGGGAGTGGGGATGACGTGATGTTCAATTATTGATTTCACATAAATACAAGAACCTCCGTAAATGCGCAGAGTATTAATCCTATCTTCGGATCTATCATTTTTATAAATCTGGTAATTAGCGATTAGGGGTGTGCACTCCGGGGGGAGTAGGGTCTCTTGAACCAATAACACATCAAGATTTTGCTCTAAAACAAAGTCTCTAACTTCAACGATCGTGGGACGCAAGCTATTTGCATTCCAGGTGCAAACTCTAAGATTATGCAAGTTAACTGAGTTGTAACGATTGAATGTTAATGTTGGGGACCGTTACTGACGTATTGTTCAAAAAGAAAATACGCCATATCAGCACCATGGGATGCAGCACGAATTGCTGGTAAAGTCTTTCTAAAGGCTTGGAGTAGAAGAGGTGGTTCACACCAATCTTCTCTCATTAGGGTAGCTAGTCCAGAAAATATGTCGGTAAAAATTTTGGAGTTATTAGCATCCACTGGGACCTACTGTTTTGGAATAGGATCTACGACAACTGAGGGAGCAGATTCTCATTTCGCTGGTGTATCTAGCGAGGGAAAATCTTCTGCATTAGAGAGCATACTGGCAAACGACACTTTTTCATCAATTTTCTGTAATTTTTTGAGGTCGATGCGTCCTGGGAGAATCCGAAATGGATGGGTTTGTTGGGGGTTTTTTTAGAAATTTACTGGTGGCGGGATTTCTTCCACCGGATTTAGGGAATCGTGGGCACTGGCGCCAGTTCGCTGCATGGTCACCTGCACAGTTTGCACATTTTAATTTATCCTCAAAGGCTAAAGGACATTCTTTAGCCCGATGGGGCCCTGCACACTTAACACATTTCACAGGAAGCTTGCATGCTTCAGAACTATGAAAAAATCCCTGACATCCGCCAACATTGACAGGGCTCCTTCGTACCTCTGTATCTCTCAACTGAAATTTTAGTGCCAAACATTTCAGTAAGAGTGTAGACCGTTTCAGACAGAGTGCCGTTTGCGATTTGCACATAAAATAATGGCATTGGTGACTTCGTTTGGAATTTTGACAGTTGAGTGATGCTAACAATTGTAAAGCCTTTTCTTTCTAATTCCTCTTTGATTTCCTCAATAGGAGTGCAGGAAGGAAGTCCTCAAAGTACAACCTCTATGGGCCTGTCTCACGATCGACGGCAACGGCAACGTCGTGATGTTTCGGAGTTCCGCGATGTGGCAAAGTGGTCACGAGCACCTCCACATCATAATTTAGAATAGATACTTTAATTTGTTAGTTTAGGGAAAGTGGAACTCATTGAGGAAGCATTTCTGAGCAGCTATTGGGTGATAGGGAACTCAAGTTCACCAATGAGAAAATCGGAGGTGAAAATAAAATACTGTATTTTTATTTATTTTTAGTCAGAGACTGGGAGAAAATTCGGTATATTTTAAATTCCAAACCCCTTCCCCCTTCAAAATTAATAGCAATGATAACGCAGAATTTGCAGTTGGAAGTCTAGGAAAAATTCTAACGGAGCCACTCGCAGAAGCCTCAAAAGCAAAATCTAATAAACCTCCAGAGAATCTTCCTTTAAAAATCCAAACCAAAATTAAACTGCGAAATTACCTGCGAAGACTTTGGCAACGTTCTCGCGATCCTCAAGTGAGAACGGAACTTCGCAGAACCCAGAATGTGAAAAAAGGGTTGAAAGCAGGTCACTTCGAGCAACGGCGAGCTGAACAGTTAGAAAATCTAGACACACACGACCTCTGGCGCCGCACTTAATTTCTCCGAAAACCATTCTCCCCGACCCCCCCCCAAGAGGAGAAACGGGGCAACTCGCCCTTGCTCCTATTGAAAATTCGGAAGTTTTGGCAGATAGCCTCCAAGACCAGTTTACCCCCCACGCTGACGCGTGGCTGTCAAACCCTCCCCTGACGAAATACATCACAGATCAGCTGGAGAACTTCTTGACACATGAACATGTAAACAATCAAGAGCAAGTTCGGCCGACGGAGATCATGGAATTTATGAAAATCGTTAAGCCGAATAAATCGCCAGGATTGGACTTAATTACAAATCGCAAGATTAAAAACCTCCCGCCTAGATTTATTTTATATTTAACTTTTTTAATAAATAAAGTAATGGAACTTTATTATTTTCCCGATTGCTGGAAAACAGCTGTGGTTGTCCCTATTCCAAAATCAAACTCCGATTTGTCTTTACCACAAAATTTTCGTCCCATCTCGCTACTTAGTAGTTTGAGCAAAGTGTACGAATCTGTGCTTCTCAAACGTCTGAATAAATTCCTCAGCGACAATAATATTATAATTTTCGAACAATTTGGTTTTCGAAAAAATCTGTCGACGAATCACCAGCTAATTCGTGTTAAAGAATTGATTCACAGTTAATGGTAACTTAAATATCTATGAATTATTTTTGCATACATGGAATTTTAGTAATTTTGAATTCTAATGGAATACTGGAAGGAATCTTTTAGTAGTAATTTTGAATTTAATTAGAGTATTGAAAAAGCTAAGTAGCAAATCATCAAACTGAAATCTTAAACTTTTGTGAGAAGATAAAAATTGAATTATCAATCTTAATCAAACTGAATTTACATTCATCAGCAGAGAAAAATTGAATTATCAGTCGTGATCAAACTGAACTTGCATTTATCAGCAGAAAAAAAATGTAAACACAGCAACTTCCAGAATTGGCCGCCGTCCCCAAATAACCTGAATTTGCCAGTTACTTATCAAATGTTCGTGAGTCGATGTGAAAAATTATTTCCAAAACGTGATGTAGCACTGCACTTTTTCTCTGCATCAAGTTGTTTGAAAATATGAACATAATAAAACTGTTTAAAATTAAGCTCATTTGTGAAATATTTTTTTCGTTTTTTTAATCAAAGCAATTTATACTTACAATTCTTCATTCTATTCATCTCAAATACGACGGAATTTGCATAAAAATAACTGTCATTTAAAACTATGGGATATTCACTTATATTCAAAATTATTTCTTTCATCCATATCTGAAGCGATTACTATCAATAATGTCAAATGTCACAGGAAATGATTGATACGATAAAATGCTTAACAATATCATTACTACTGTTGAACAATCTTTTCTAGCAATCATTGATGCTGAATTTGGTGCGCAATAATGTAAATTTGCATTATTGCGCAAAACACTGTTAAACAGTCGTAAGAGTTAGAAGAAAAGGAAATTAACCTGTAGAATGTGGCTAAGCAAAAGTAATATTTTATAAATTCGAGTAGGACTTTGGTTTCGATGTCCAATTAAAAAGCAGATTCAACAGAAATTCCACCTTGTCTATATGTCTGACTTGCTTATATGACTGCTGCACATTAAATCTCAGTTCGTGAGTCGAAATTCAACTGTTAGTGTATGTCAACTGTAAGCTGGAAAGAGGTAGCAAGATCAGATGCCGTCCTCGTTATCTGATAGCAATTCATAATAACGAGATCAGCTTTAAAATAACCCTTATGAGGCTTCGAAACTAACGTTAATAGAAATAAAGTAAACATATAAATTGATTCTAAGTTATAAGAAAGTAAGGGTATAAGGGTAAGTTTTCAGTGATTGCATCGATATGCAGTACGAATGTGAGTTACCGGATGTACGCGTTCTGGCACGACATGAATTTAATATAACAGAATGTGCAAATGTAGTATTTAGCTATAAATTGGAAAGCAAAAAAAAATAATTTTGATTAAAACATAATAAATGGAAGAAAAGTAGGTTGTGATTTTATGGATTTCAAGATGTTTGCAGTAAGTTGTATTTGCGTTTAATTTTTTACATAAGTAAGTCTTGTTAGAATAAATGAATGAAGACTTTAGGCAAATTTTATCTGTACGCGCATTTGGTTTGTAAGAAACCAAAGCAATCTATTTTCGACATCATATCCCGGTGTGACATAAAGAAAATTAGTGTTCAATTTTTTTTTTTTTTTTTTTTTTTTTTTTTCAGTTTGAAGAAAATACAGCTCAGCTTGAGGAATTGACAAATGGAAATGAAGATATGTATGATCAACAAATTTCAATCTATTTGCATCATTCGATTTTTCGTCTTGTTTCGCCATGATGGGACCGGAATTGTTTCTTCCATGCTCTTTTTTCTGTACAAACGAAAATAAATATATTTATTTATACGAGATCATAAATCAGTATAAATATAAATCGACGTATAATAAATAAATCGGCGAACATAAATACATAAAACAAATTTCAGTGCAATGTGTAAATCTAATTAGCGCGAAAATTATAAAATATGTATATCTAAACCTTATATATCATATTAGTCACCCAATTTTAAGTTTTCCTTTAAATTGAAAAGACATTTACCAAAAGATCTGTTGCAGTCACAATATTGAGAAATGTGCACCTTTCGTTATTTTGCATTATACAGGGTGTTGCCTAATTCGACCGACAAACTCAGAGGGGTCATAGTAGGCATCAAGAGGATAAAGAATCGCCATACAACATGTGTCCCAAACGACGTTTAGGGGGTGAAAATCGCAAAAATATAGGGAGTCGGAGAACTGTTGAAAACTATAAAAAATTAATAAAAAATAATAAATGGTGTTTCAAATATGAATTTTTTTTAAGTGAAAGCACATTCTTAAAGACTGTTTTTCATGTAAGTAACATGCCGATTTGATGAACCAGCGGTTCATAAATTATTAAAAACGAAAAAGTAGTTTAGAACCCTTATCTTCAAAAATATTTAAACTTTAAAAGCTTGGAAATATGAAGAATTTTATACTCTTTAATTTGATATAAGTCTGTAGTGTGAAAACTGAGGAGGTTTTAAGATATTCAAGAAAAACTAAAATGTTTGCCGGGAAACATCGCTGCAACATCGGTACCGATGTTTACAGAGGGTGTTGCCAAATTCGAAAGGTAAATTTAGAGAAGTGATAGTAGGCATTAAGGAGATGCAAAAATTATCATAAAACATAGAGTGGCACGAGACGTCTATTCTGTGAAACTCGCAAAAACAGACATCGAAGAGAAAATTAGCCTGGCCCTATGAATGCGAGTGGCCCTATGAATGCGAGGATTTGGAGCAATGTAGTCGAGAAGAAGAAGCTTTCTCGTATGTAAATTTTCCATGCGTTCGAGGAATATAAAAGCAGCGAGCATTGCAGAATTGATGGTTCGATGAGTATAAAAGTAGCTTGTATTCATTAAAGAGCAGTGCAGAATTGATAGTCGACAAGTTTCATTCGTAAACAACATGTCAGATTTCAGAAATGACGAATATTCGGATATGCATTTAATTTACGGCCCAGAGGATGGTAATGGACGCCTAGCACAAAGAATATACCAAGAGCAATATCCAAGTAGGCGTTATCCACACCACATCACCTTTGCAAATATTGATCGACGGTTTCTGGAGACAGGATCCTTCAAAATAACGAGGCCAAATGTAGGGTAAGAACGCACACCTGAAACAGAAAACAGAGTTTTGCAGTGCTTTACCGATACCCCATCGACAAGCACGCGATCAATTGCAGCTGAATTGGGTATTCGGCACGCTGGATGCTTGGTGTCACACAGGAAGATGCATTCTTTCCTGCAAGAATTTTATTCTCAGATTTTATATCAGACCTGTTGATTGGCCACCATGTTCCCCGGACCTCAATCCCTTAGATTTCTTCTGTCCACATGGAATCTATTGTTTATCATACACCTTTGGATACAGTGGAAGATCTCGTAGCACGGATCGTCGTCGCTGCTGGAGAAATCGCAAGAACACTTGCTATGTTTGAGCGCGTCCGGCGGTCCTTTAAACGTCGGTGTCGGTTGTGTAATAACCTTCGCAGCCAAAACATTGAGTAATTTTTATAAAAGTTTTCCATCGTCTCCTTTCTTATATTAAAATGTCTGTGCTATAAATGTATACTGTATCTGTATTCCACCAAATTAATTTTCACCATCGTTTGCGACATTATACTTATTTCTTTGGAAATTCTTATCGCCTTTTTGCCTACTATCACTCCTCAGAATTTTTTGGTAGAAATTTGCAACACCTTCTGTAAACATCGGTGCCGATGTTGCAGCGATGTTTCCCGGTAAGCATTTTAGTTTTTCTTGCATATCTTAAAACCTCTTCAGTTTTCACACTACAGACTTATATCAAATTAAAGAGTATGAAATTCCTTATATTTTCAAGCTTTTATTTTTCTTAAAGTTTTAATATTTTTGAAGATAAGGGTTCTAAACTACTTTTTCGTTTTCAATAATTTACGACACCCTGGTTCATCAAATCGGCATGTTATTTACATGAAAAATAGCCTTTAAGAATGTGCTTTCACTTAAAAAAAAATTCATATTTGAAACACCATTTATTATTTTTTATTAATTTTTTATAGTTTTCAACAGTTCTCCGACTCCCTATATTTTTGAGATTTTCACCCCCTAAACGTCGTTTGGGACCCCATGTTGTATGGTGATTCTTTATCCTCTTGATGCCTACTATCACGTTCGTTTGAAGCTGAAACTCTTTGAAATCGTTGTTAACGTCATTAATCCTTAACGTGTTGAAGCTTAATATCAAGTTGCTTTAACTTTTCCTTTAAATCGGAACGATATTAACGAAAAGGCCGATCAGAACATATAGAGATCTGTGGAGTTTTGCTTTGGATCCATAAGAGCAAATGGGCAAAATACAGATGGCCATAAAATAACTTTCTCTGTTTGCCGACATCTGCAGCTAGAGAATGAACGAAATGAGCACACATTTCATATATAAACTGCAAAAGGCATAAAAAAAGGAATTCCGCAAAAATACCAAAAGTTGCCGATAGGGGAAATACTGGCGCAGTCGGAGTATAGTAATGAATAAATTCATGAAACACACAGAAAATGATCGTTTATTCATCAATATTAAGATCGCTTGGACGCCGTGAAACATTTTTAATATCCTGACCTTTTCTGTACAACATATTGCGTACGGTTTATGACGTTCTCCACAGCTGCATGTAAACTGACACTTTCGATGTTCATAACAGCTCGGCTTATCTTCTACTCCAAAGCATTGAGCAGCCACGGCATTACACTGTCTAGTATAGAACTAGTAAAGCATGCTGAGGCAAGACATGACCCACATTAAGCACAATTCAATAGTCAGTCACGAACAACAGTCATAAACACATCAAAAGTCAAGAACGAATTGCTAACAGGCCAATGGCTCTTCCCTTTTTGCAAGGAATGCATAGCGCTGCTGTCAAGCACGCACTGGGAATTTTACTTTATCCATCTCGATATGCAAATTTCCTCGTTCGTACGTGACAGCAGCAACAATATTTCTCCTATAGGCAACTTTTGGTACTAACTTTTGTTCTATTTCTACAGAATTCATCTTCCCATGTCTTCCACAGTTTGTATATGAAATGTGGTCCAATTTCGTTCATTCGTTTTAGCTGTAGAAAGCGCCAAACAGGGAAAGTTATTTTATGGCCACCCCTGTACTTTATATTCCTTTAGGACAATAGGTAGGTATCAAATCCCACCTTAAGGACATTTTTAAGGACAATTTTTTCATTGTTAAGACTAGTATATCACGTTAATTTAATTATCCGAATCTAAATGCATTCAATATTTGCATTTTATGCATTTAATATTATTCCATTTAAAATATTTGGTTGCTAAATTACAAATAAATTAAATTTATTTTATTGTGTTCAGTCAAAAGAATTCTAATATAAGTTTTTGATTATTATTTCTTAAAGGCAGCCTTCGGTAAGATGATTCTCATAATTATACATATAATAATTATTCCTATAATTAAATTTAATTATTCCTGTAATTATACCTGCTTTCAAATTTCTATCCATTTCTGAAATAGCAAATTATGCGATGAAAAATTACTTTTAAAAGTGTAACTGTAATGGAAATTAAAGGTATGTAAAATAATTAAATGAACATTTCGAATGATGTTCTACGATTTGCACTCCAAATCTAAAAACAAGCCTCCGTTTCTTATTATTTCTTTTATGAGATCTTTCACAATCAAAAACATTTACATCAAACATTAAATTGCCCGTAATTCATGGCAGAAAACTGATTTACATTTACCATTGAATGAAATGGAATTTTTATTTTAATATGCTCATAAAATAAAGTGACTTATCATTTCATGTTTACTTATGAATAGCAAGCAATGACATTAGGATTCGTATATATTGATAAAGAAGTTTGATTCTTTTCCGCGTATGCAAAATACTTTTCCGATGTGATGACAAGACAGACTCAGTTGGAATTTTAGCAATTTTTTCAAAACTGCTGAATATTTCTTTGCGGAAAAGAATCAAACTTCACTCAAAAATTTCACTGTCAATATTTTTTCATGCATGAAGTAGCAATCGATTTTTGATTTATAGATTGTAACTTGACAGTTGCTCTTAAAATATTGTTGCACAAATTCCCCCAAGAACGATGCGAAGATGCAGATAAAATGCAAACTTTATTGTCTACAAAACGTGTATTAAATACACACAACACAAACTACAAATACACGGCGAATCAATATTATTCAATCAGTTAATTACGAGTAACAGCAAAGCTCTAGTTAGAACGCACACCAAAAAGAAAAGACGTTCTCGCAAGCCAATTCAACTATCTCAGCTCTCTCTCTGACTTAGATGATAGGCTTCTCGGGGCTCCCGTCCTTGGAATAGGACTATCCCCTTAATGACAAAAAACTGTCTGATTAAACATAACTTTTGGGTATTATGGCATGAACTATGATTGTTCCTGATGAGACGATGGCAGGAGAAAAACTGACTTCTAAAAAGTTGCGCGATGCAGGTGAGGGAGAGAAGGAGTGATGTCTAAGCCAATAGGAGAGGAGGATGTCAGGGGAGTAGGAGAGGGTGATGCAGGAAGATTTTGGGGGGAAGATGAAGGATAATCTATTGTTCAATAGTAACCAATCAGGATGCAGGGTTATTGCGGCGAGAAGAATTTTGTTTTGAAGGAACTTAGCCCATTAGAGCGTTGAGGATTATGTGCTTTTTCTCTTCCTTGTTTTCCGTTTTCTTTGCAAGTTTGGCAGCTTCAATTAATTTTGGGAATTCTTTGAGTACTTCTTTTAGTTCTTTTAGAATTTCCAGGGTTTCAAGAATGGACGGGAAGTCTTCAATAGCAGTCAAAGTTGGGGTCACGTTCTGTTTTCGAGGTGGGGGAAACGGGTTGTGGAACTTGATTTCTCTGTTGTTTTTAGCTATCTAAGCGTAGGAGAGTCTTCCATTGATCGTTGTTAACTTAGGAAATTTAACACAACCTTTCCACGCAGCTGTATGTCCGGTTTCGTTGCAGTTTACACAGACTGGATCTTGGATTTTTTCCGTGATATTACAGTTCCTGGTTGGGAATGTACCACAACACTTGATACATTTAGATGCTAGTCTGCAGTTCCTGGCTGAGTGATGAAATTCTGCAAAGTTGTAGCAGATGGTTGCTGTTGGTTTTCTTTTGTAGCTTTCAATTTTGGTTCTTAAATGGAGGAGGGTTTTTTCATTATAAATGTTAAGAGCACTTCTTGATTTTTTGACTTCGAGCAGGAAAATTGGGTACAGGGTTTTCAGTTTGTAATTTTTGAGTTGAGATATCCTGATTATATTATAGTCTCTTTCTTCCAGTTCTTTGACAATATCTGCTTTCTCTATGTCTACGGGGAGTCCTTTCATAATAACCTTTAGTGGCCTGTCTTCGTAATTTTCTGATAAGACTAATTCTTCTTTTTTCTCGGTTAATAGTTCGATGATCTTGCTTCTTTCATCTTCATTAGCTGGGTGTATGGCAATCATATTTTTAACAAGTTTATTTTCTGTCTGGGGGTATTTCTTGTGGATTTCTTGCAGGGTGATGTTGTAATTACTTGATAATTTAAGGTTGATAGGAGCAGGTCTATTGTTGTGTTTCTCTTGATTTTCTTGATTTTGATTCAGGATTTCAAATCTGTTTGAGGTGTCCATGATTTCAGGGCTTTCCTCAGTTTTCCTGATTTTTGCTGCTTTTTTTGGATTTACTAGTTGGAATTTATCAGTGTTAGTATCGTTTATCGTGCGGTTTTCTTGGGATGAGTTGTCAATATCCTTTTGTTTAAATTCTGCTTGGGCTAGGTCAATCTCAAAGTTAGGGTAATTATCATTAATCCTTTTTGCTTAGGTTGTACGTGTCTGCCCAGCTGTCTATTTTTTTAGTTTATTGGATTGGGATGTTTGTAGTGGCACTCTGTCTTATTTCAGTGTCCTCTTTGACTTAAATTTTTTCTTTGTGGATAGAATCTTGCCCTGGGAGACATAACTTGACCTGCTGTCTATTCCCGATGGCACTGTATGGTAGGGATGACGAATATTTTAAGAGCAGTTATTACGTAACCAATATCAAAAAGTCACAAATACAAGTGATCAATACTTTTCAAAGAGGGGTGTGATTCAAATCCTTGATACGATCTTACTGGTGATATTTCGATTACAGGTTTTGGATCACGATAGAAAGTAACAATCGATACGATATCACTGAAATTTGCCGAAGCGGTGACTTCACTGGAAAGTAACAATCGATACGATCTGTCCAATGGAAGCTCTCGAAAGAAATCTTTGATTGGATTGAAAAGTGAACGGACCGGTTATTGGAATTATCGCATCGTATCATTGAATTGCATATCACTGAAATTTATCGGAGCGGTGATTTCACCGGAAAGTGCGAAGCCACCGCTCCACTTTACGGGAGTGACCGATATTCGTATTTGATGATACACTATTCCATACAGATCATTTTTAATTGCTCGTGACATGATTGACTTTGATTACATGTATTCTGTTTACTGTTGGCGCCATCTATTGGTAGAATATAGGACTAAAGTAAACATTTTAAAGAAATGTCATATTTTTAACATCTTTTCTAGAAAATGGTTCACTCTAATAAATAAATTAAATAGTTTTGAGAAAAAAAATAAAATTTAAGAAGTAAGCTGAAACAGATAAATTAATTCAATCACACGTTACTTAAATTAGTAAATTAAGTATTAATTACAATTAATAAATTTCATATTTAATATTAAGTAATAATTTTAAATTAATAATATGATTGAAATAACAGATATTTAATTGCTCGTGATTTTAATTTAAAATATTTAAAAATAACAATAGCAATATTATTTGTTATTCAAAAAATCGTGGATTATGCATCTCTACTGTGTGGCTGTATGAGAAGTTGGATCCTCTCTGGGAAGTGTCAACAGTATTTTTAAAACCCATACATTGGATTTTCAGTCGAGTGGCTTGGCTGCTCATTGAAAAATTACTTGAGCATCTGATCTCTCTACGACTGTTTCCCTCCGTGGGAATGAAGAAAATGAACTGACTCTCGCTCGAACTCAAACTCGATGATGGGTTTATCGGGGCACCCGTCCTTGGAGTAGGACTATCCCCTTATTGATGTGGCTGATTAGAGCTTTGCTTTTAGTATATTGCCATGAAATTATTAGGATATAGAAATTTTAGAATCTTATTGTGTGACTTGGTGAAGCTAGTGTTTTGATTGGCTGGGTTTGGGTAGTATTTGGAATAGCGTGAAGCTATTGGTTGTTACTGTAGGAGTGGGGGAGTGGGCATGCTGCCAGTGGTAACGCGCCTAATATAGTGTCCCTCTAAAGTGGGCGGGGCAAACGCAGAAACTGCGCAGACGTTCCAGGCAATTGTGGAAATTTCTCCAACGTTCCATAGGAACAAATCTATATTTCTCAGCTTCCACTGCACATTTTAGCGTGTAGTAAAACCCGTTAGCGACCTCATCGCCAAGTAAGTCAAATATGGCGTTCTTCTGTTGGAAATCCCCTTAAAACAGTCTTTTCCCACTGGTGCGAGCTTCCATTGCAAATAATTTTTATACAGTTAAACTACTTATAAATATTTACAAAATGTACATCTAATTACACAAAATTCATAACAATATCATAAAAATAAAAAGTACTATTACTGATGCCCAGATAATATGTAAACTTTACAAATCTACATATGAAAAAAAAAAAAAAAAACCATAACAGCAAATGTCAAATATCTCTTGGATGTATATCAGGTTATGTCAACCGAAGTTTGTAGTTTGGGTAATTTTTCCCTGCGGAATCTATTCATATTATTAAAAAAAGGATGTTGCCATAAAAAAATTTTAACATGTGTGCAATTTTAACTATGTAGAAAATTCTCTACGTATATTTTAAGCATGGCATCTTTTATAATCACTGTGGAGTTTGGTATTTATGATCTTCATATTAAATATTAAATGAATATCCCCATATTAAAGCGTCTTAAAATGTAGTTTACGATGAAGACTTAATTTGCTTTTCCATCGTTTTAATTACAAAAATATTTATTTTAATCAAGTCCGAAGAGCATTGACCATATAAGATCGCCACAGAGAATAAGAATAAAATAATAGTTAAGCAAGAAAAAGTGAAAATGTGTGTCACAGTTACAGTTAATAAGTTGCTTAAGTAGAAATAATACAAATACAGTTAATAATAAAAAATTGGAAAATAAATATACAGTCAAACAGTTAAAGAGTTTTAAAAAATTCAATTCTGTTGCTGCCAAACCGCTACACTACTTTTAAAATAGTACTTTTAGTTTTCGTATGCGATAATTGGCAACAGTTGGGTGTTTCCTTTTTTTTCCACGATTGAACAGCAATTATTTTTCGTTTCAAGGCCAGAGAATTCTTCTCGGTAAGACACTGAGATTGAATTTTATCATTTGAAATATTAATCAGGTCTTTAAATTTTCATTTTTTCAAGGTCAAAACTGAATTTAAACCGTTTCGTAAATGAATAAGTTATTTTTGAAATACCGTATGTCAATATTTTTCGAACTTCATTGACTTTTTATTGTAGCTAGAATAGATTCAGTGCAGGTAGATGCAGAAGCACACTACTTCAAAAATTTTGTTATATGTATATTTTCTGTCTGAAAACAGTCATTCATTTTTGTTTAGGAATGACTTTTTAAGAATATTTCACTCTAATTAGTTTAATTGAATTAGACTGAGTTAAGGACAGTTCTTTTAGTCGAAAGATTGATATATTCATGAGTGGAACTAATGACGTAATGATTAAAAGAATTAGTAATGCTTAGCATTATTAAAAAATTAGTTGAAACATCTGGAAGAACAACAATAACAGTTCAGAAAGTCGAATTCAAAATTTCTCAACTTTCCGAAATGGTCTGTGATTAGAAAAACCAAGATTAATGATAGCAAAAGATTTTATTATGATTGAAGATTATTAAAGAGTTGTCATCGAATATCTTCGAATTCTAAAACAACAAAATGAAATTTATTCAATTCCTAATGTGTTGATCTATCCAAACAAGTTTTTTGTAATAAACAAAAAAAATCACTTATATTTAGAAACTGTTATTCCAAATAAACTTACAGCAGTAAGTTTATACAGTAGTATCATTAATTACCAACTAAGATATCTAGTTGTTGTTGTCTTGTCCAGTATTGAAATAAGATTAGTCTGTCCAAAAGTGTCTAAAACGGCTTTGGCCACATCAATAACCCCAGTAGAGTAGAGGAGTTGATGCGGTGAATCGAGATGGATCTTGAAGAGCTTCGCTAAAATGGCTGGGCAATCAAAGATAGGGTCGGGGGAGAGTTCAGTATCAATGCAGTGAGGACAACTTATGTAGCTTCGATGGCCATCGGAAGATATTTTCATTTCCCTGAAGTGTTTATTCCTCAATCTAGCAATAGTTGTGGATATAGTACGATTACAATTTAGGGCAGGGATGGAGTGCTTCTGTAAAGAGGCAGGAAATAGTCTGCGGCTGGCTATTGCATCAGCATCAGTCAGGGTCAGGCTGTAAGAAAGTTGCGGGTTTTCTCGGGCCTCCTTGGCCAGGATATCAGCCTTCTCATTTCCCTCGATATCGACGTGTGCCGGATTCCATCGGAGAATGCAGGTTCTTTGGGCCTTAGTTATTTCGTTTAAGAGCAGGGTGATATCTTGGGTGAGCTGGGAGTTTCCTCTTAATATGGCCTGGAGGGCAGAGCTAGAGTCCGAGAATAATAAAATTCCATTAGAATTTTATATTGCTTTGGTGTAGTAGAGATTCAAAGCCTCCTTTATAGCCACCAGCTCACAGGTGTAGTTTGATGCAATTTTACCCACTGTATTTTGTGGGATTCAGATTTGTCATTCGCATAGGTCAAAAAGATGCCGGCACCACCCCGGTCAAGACTGGAGTCTGAAGAGCCATCGGTAAAAGTAATGGCCACATTTTGAGTCGAATTTGAGAGCTCACGGATGGTGCGGAGACCCTTATGACTGCAGCTGGTTCTTTTTTCGTGCAGGGCTGTAGAAGATTTAAATTTATTTTAGCCCTTGGTGAGGGAATGATGGGGAAAGTGGGTTCCTGAATATAAGAAAAATCCTCATGCTGTAAGCTGATTTTTGTTCTAGTTTCTTTGTCAAACTGAAGGGTGGAATACCGTTTTAATTTGGTCTTAACATTCCATGTCTTAAATGCCCTACTTGAGATATGGAAATCTGTTGTGCTTCTAATTTTATTTGTGAACTTTATGGTGGCCAATTTTCTTCTGCTTTCCAGAGGTGCTAAGCCACACTCAGTTTCAGCTGTATAGTTATTTGTGGACGAAACAGCACCAATGATGATTTTAGATGCTCTGTAATGTACAGTGTCAATTTTGTCCTTTGAAGAAGATGAGGCCTGTGTCCAAATGGGAGCAGCATATTCAAGAATAGGCCTTACGAGCGAGGTATAAGTATTAAGAAGAGTTGCCTGTCTTGAGCCTCAAGACGCACAGCACAGCTGTTTTAAGATGTTAAGTCAGCGTTTCTTAACCTTTCAGTATTCGTGGCCCAGTTTTCAATCATAATTTTCATCGCGCCCCCGGCTTACAATAAAATGTATACAACAATAATGTATATTGAGTATTTTGGATTCTGTTTTTAAATTATTTTTAACTAACTGCCAAAACAAGAGTAAAATGCCACATCTGGCATTTTGTCAAGCGAGCGGTGAACAGATGAAGCGAATGAAAGAGGGAAAAATTTAAATATTATATTGAAAGCCAAACAGGGTGATAACGTTGAAAGAATATGAAAGTAGAAAAATTCGTTAATGAAAGTTAACCTAGATGGGGTGAGCTAAATTTAGAAACTGGGAATGCATTTTTTTTTGAATAATAAAAGAAATAGAACAGAAGCATGACTAAACAAAACAGAAAAAAATAAGTAATGTTTGTGGAATGGAATCCACACGACCGATGTCGTCTCCAGCATGCGCAGAGCAAATGTTTTCTCATAGGAAGAATGAAAAGGTTTGATAACGCAAGCTTCAATTCCAGCCAGTCTCATTTGAGTCGATCCTTCTATCGCTATCGAATCTATCGTGAATGTGTATGTTATATATGTTTTCGTGTTAATTGCAATTCACCATATTAAATATTCACGGCAGCAGATTTATGTAGACTCATGGATAAATTGTTAAGCGAAAGTAAGCGAGCTATAGACGATAGTTAAGACAAGTACACAGACGAGCGTGGTTCCAAAAAAAAAATAAAGAAAATGTTCTCAAGAATACTTAAATTTTGGGTTTACCAATAC
Organism: Argiope bruennichi; assembly: GCF_947563725.1. Classification (NCBI taxonomy): domain Eukaryota; kingdom Metazoa; phylum Arthropoda; class Arachnida; order Araneae; family Araneidae; genus Argiope; species Argiope bruennichi. The sequence continues at coordinate 138,374,260 of NC_079153.1, read as the reverse complement.
TGAAGTAAATGAAGAAGAAAGTCCCCTGTGTATCATTTGCTCCAAAATGTTGGACGCAGACAGCATGAAACCTAATAAACGTAAACGATAATTGGAAACGCTTCATAGTGAGTACGTCAACAAACCAACAAACCCAGAGAATTCTTCGAATTAAAATTAAAATCATATAAAAAGCAAAAATCATTTTTTAAAGAAACTTTGTCTGTGAACAAAAACGCTTTTAATACAAAATACACTTATATACACTGATACAAATACACTTATGTTGGATACGAGTGATAAAGTTAATGCTTTTTGTAGAAAATAGGAATTGTAATAATTGTGGAGCAGAAATTTAAAGCAAAAAAAAACCTAACAATGTTTGCAAATGTGGAGGATTGTATTAAAACTTACAAGGCTGATGAAGAACATGTAAAAGTTGTTTTTGTAACCATTGAAAATCATTTAGCCATGTTGGCAAAAAATTTTAAAAATTATTTTCTTGCTGACGACAAACTGATAGCAAGTTACGAGTGGGTTAGGGATCCATTTCATAAGACTCCCGAAGGACTCTCAATGGATGAAGAAGAAAAATTCATAGACTTCACGACAAGTGGCGAAACTAAAAGCCAATTTAGTAATAAATCACTATTTGAATTTTGGGCAGGAGTAGAGGATGATTTTTCTGCACTAAAAACAAGTGCATTTCGCATTCTATTACCATTTTTAACATCCTACCTTTGTGAAATTGGATTTTCTGCTGTGGCTTCTTTGAAGACAAAATATAGATCTCGGATAAATATAGAAAAAGATCTGAGAGTGACTATTTCTAACATTAAGCCTTCCTTCGAAAAACTTTGCTCTTCAAAACAGGCCCAAGGAAGTCACTAATAGTTATTAATTTTTTTTAAAATTTAGTATATTTTGATTAAGTAAGTTTTGATTTAGTAAATTGTTTTATTATGTTAAAGTTAAGTAAGTTATTAAATATGTCGAAATGTATTTTGTTTTTTATGTGTATGTGTTCTTTCCTTTCAGTCAGTTAATCAATTTTTTTAAATCATATTTTCTCTTGGATATTCTTGCGCCCCCCTTCTAGTGTGCTCGCGCCCCCCTAGAAGGCGCACCCCACAGGTTGAGAATCGCTGTGTTAAGTCGTTTTAAGGCCCTGTTTGAGATTTGTTGAAGGTGTTGCGAAAATCTCAGTTCATCATCAAGAGTGAGGCAGGCACGTTGGATGCTTAGTGCGTTGGATTGCAGAGCAAACAGATTTATAGAAAGATTAAAATTGCTTCTATTTTTATTGTCAGTCGAGAAAATGCAAAAATTTGTTTTGTCAGGATTTACAGTGAACTTAAGCTCTCTTGACCAACCCTCAATACCCTCCATTCACTGATTTAGAATTTTTTTTGTGAGAGTTGAATGTCCTGGTGAGTGTGCCAGACTGCCACGTCGTCGGCATAGCATACCACACTTGCTTCTCTACTGATGTAAGAGAGTCCTGAGGAACACCAGCCCAAGTTCGATAAGTTGAACTACTCGTAGAAGAGGGGGAGGGGGTTGCCATAGCCTCCGGGGAGGTTGGACTTCTACCTGTTGGTCCGCGGAAGGTATTTTATTTCCCTTCTACCACCCAAAGGAAAAACCAATGGAGGCATTCCCCATTCCTCCACCTGGGGACGCGTCCTCTAGGGTTTACAGGCTCCCCCGAGGGAAGATATCTAGTGTCCAACACAAAGGTCAAAATAAATTAAAATAATTTTTAATTACTAATATCTTTATCTTCATTTTGTTCTTAAAAATAAACCTTTTATGAGCAAAATGAAGAAAAAAAATGTAAAAATTAAAATGAATTTTACGATTGTTAATTTCAAGTTATCATGTGAGAACATTATTATTTTTTAATCACTATTTGTCTCAATTATTTTAAGTCATTAACCAGTTTAAACCGGTTTGAAACAATCACGAGACTTCTCTATCGGTCTCTCTTCCTCACCCCCGTCTCTCTCTCTCTCTCTCTCTATATATATATATATATATATACTTATATAAAGCTCAATGTGTGTGTGTGTGTTGGCGCTCTACAAGCCAGACCATTTGACCTACAGCTACCAAATTTGGTACATGTATACCTTGGAGGTCGGGAATGTGCACCTGGGGTCCTTTTTTTTGAATTTTTAATTAGAATTTTAATTATTAATTAAAAACTAACTTTCCCGCCAAAAAATATTTCCCCCACCGCCAAATCAGTAAAGCTTCAGTTTTTTCCCACGCTAATGAGGCTAGGCTTAACATTTTTTGGCCGATTATTTCAAACGATTCTGTTTATTTTCTTAATGTTTGGTGCATTTAAAAGTAAACATTGTTAATTAATCAATCTTTCAGATTCATTCTGAAGTACGTTTGAATTAAAATAAAACAGAATAAAGGAAATTAAAAATTTGTAATCTACATAGCGTTACCCCAACTGGCGTAGAAAAATTCATGCATTTGCGTTACCATAACTGGTGTTGAAAATTCACGCATGCGCATTGTGTTCTGATTGTTGACAACTATTATCAACGGAGGCGGACTTGATTTAAATTATTTTTAGGTTAGTTGTATGCTTTTGTAATTAAATTGTATTTATGTTAGGTATATATTTTTTGTATTTGCTAATAGTTTTAAGTACATTGATTTTTAAGAAGTTTTTTTTAAACCTGTTTTCGTCCGATTATTTTAAACAATTCTTTTTATTTTCTTAGTGTTTGATGCATTTAAAATTAAGCATTGTAAATTTATCGATCTGCTTATGATGAATCTGAGAAAATTTTGTTGTCAAATTTTTGAGATATTATATAAATTAAGAAAGATATTCTTTAGTGCCTATAAAGTTTAAACGCTCAGTGATTCTTTTTTCAGTAATCATATTATAAAAAAAATGCTTTGTTTTAGTAAAAAATATTATTATATTAATTGCAGATTTATCCTTTCCACTTTCATTTAAAGCATAAATTCTACGGGAGCTAACAGAAAATTAGAGAGATACATATCACGTTATGACTAAAGGCCTTAATAATATTATGATTATAATAATATTATTAATTTCACATAATTATATGATTATGTGAAAATTTGAAGTTTTAAAATATTGTGATGAAGAAGTTATTAAAGTAGGAATTGCATAAAATATTTAATTATTAAAATTTTAACGAACATTAAGATTGGCAAATCGTCTGGCCTCCAAAGGCTGCTGGTATATATATATATATAAAGTTTTCGAGCGCGACCGATTTTGAGATGAAATAACAGCTATGATGTCATAGTTCTACGCCAGCCTTTTATAGACGCATCTGCTGTCAAAGAAGCATACGTAATAATAAAGCAATACTGGTAAAAGCAGGTAAAAAAAATATATGCGATTAAAAGATGATAAAAATTGCCTTTTATGCTTTATCCATTGCCTGAGCGATTTCGAGCTTCAAAACACCCTAACCAAAACAACATCATGTTCTCACATGAGAAGAAAATTATAATTATAATTCATTATAATTTAAATTTAAAGAGTTGTTTTACTACAATTTCATCCATCTCTAATTTGAAAAATGGGGAAACTCCACAAATCGAGGTTTTTTAATAATTAATTCATTAGTGAATTTGGAGTATTTGAAAGAGTAAAGATTAATTAGATATCAAAGAGAAGCTTAATCTGACACCACGAATTTTCTTATAATTGAGAGACGTAATTAGAATTTATTTCAGAATTGTTAAGAAATTTATTTCTTAACAATTAGTCTGTGATTGTTTATGGGATTTCTGAAATATCCGATTCAAAATTAAAGCAACACTTTGCAATGTTTCAGCAGTTTAGATACAATTTTCCTAATAAATTTTTAACAAATTGATCACATTTTCTGATCGTCTTGGGAAGATCCAGAAACCAAGTAGGGGCGTGGAGAAAGAATGCCAATGTATAAGAAAGAGAAAGGCATTTTTGACAATTTACAAAATCTCTTAGGTAAAACAAGCAAGAAATAAAATTAATATGAATCAAATAATTTTGCTATTAAAATGCTATTCTAGACTGAAAGGAGATGAATGTAGTAAATATTGATGAGAAATCATTCAATGCGAACTGTTTGCGTACAATTAAATTAATAAAAGAGTTTAACTTCTACTATTTCGTATATTACACATTCTGTGAATAACTTGGAAGCATTATAAGCAGAATATCCATTCTGAATTTCTTTTCGTTGGTTGGATTCCAGAATTTGATGTAATTCAGAAACTTTGATATTAAATTATGACACATTTTATTTATCCAGATTTTTGCGTTTATTGATTTATAGTAATCACATTTGTTTAAACGCATTACGTTTAAAATACATGTTGTTTCTGATGCTAAACTTTCTGCTTGACATCTGTTCTTCTCTCCAAGAGAAGAGGAAGCTCATTTACAGAAAGAAGCACCATTCCTTTCTGATATTGCAAGGGAACCTAAAAAAGAGAGAAAAAAAACATTCGGTTTTATTTTAAATATATTTTTTATATAAGGTGATAAACGAATAAAATGAAGTTTTTCATGCTTATACACAGTATATTATATCTCTTTTGGAGACATATTTTAGTTCCTACTTGAAAAATAAAGACAGAGCATCGAAAGATAGGAGCGTGATCTGAGGGGAAGCCATCTTACTTTTGTAGATACAAGATTGCAGATACAGATTTTAATCTCCAGTAGGGCGAAGCGCATTCCAAGACAATTTCTGGGCCCCGCGCCAAAAGGCAGGTAAGCATACGGATGATGTTTTGGCTCATAAGAATCCATAAACCTATAATTGGAAAGTCCTAAGTACAATTTATTTTATTATTTTTTTTCATATTTTTAACCACGGTGAAACGTGAATGTCTAAAATAAAATCTAGATTGGGATCAGCAGCTTTTTGTATTATGCAATTGTTCTTCTACATTACATATTCAAGTATCGCAGTGAGTTTTTTCAGTTGTTTACAAGAAACCAGCAAACAATGGACGCATAAAAGGGAATAAAAAATAGCTCATTATACGCCTCTGTACACATAGGAAAAATGAGCAAAATATGGAAACTATACCAATTTTTATACCACATTTTATGATATCAAGATGATTATTTATTGATTGGTTTAAAATTGGCATCAGTCTTTAACATTTTTTACTATGTATATTATTTCTCGCTTTTATTTTTAAAAATGAAAAAAAGAGATGAAATCTTTTATTAAATTCATGCTTTGTCATAATTAAAAAAATAACTATTATAAGAAGCAATGGCGATGATAATTAGTATGATTTTTTTCTGAAGTTTTCAAACAAAAATGAAATTGGAGAATAAAAAATATTAACTTTGCTGAGAGCTTGAAAGTCCTCCATTTAAAAAAGTACGAAGACATAACAGTCAAAGACAGATGATTACACTATTTAAATTTATTTCTAAAGACAACTCATAAATAAAAGATTTAATAGCGAGTATATCAAGAGCTATTCATAATTTTCGTAAATTTGGAAGTTTTCAAAATTCAAACAAATTAAATTATTGGCCCCTCTCTTTATCACCTCCTGCACCATGATAAAAAGTTCATTATTAAAGTGAAATATAACAAAAAATTCTTTAAAGAATAAAACAAAAGTAAATATAATATAAAATTGCAATTAATATATTAGAGAAAGTTCGAAAAAGCTTTGATTTCCAATAAAGTTTTTTGCCGTGTAAACTAGCCGCATTTAGCGACTAGCTTGTTCACCCAGATAATTGATTTTTTTTAAATTGTTGAAAGATTAATGTGGAAAATTATTTGAAATGGCTGAAAAACATGAATTTAATTGAATAAGTCTATTGCGAATTACTGCGCATACTGTTACTACTGTTTTAAATTAAAAAGTGTACATAGTATCTATTGGGATGAAACGAGCAAATTATTTTTCAGCACTATCTTTATGTGAATGAATATGTATATAATTATATTCCCTTCTTGCCTCATTCACTCTCTTTCTAACTATTGATGGAACTGCGTGCTTACGAATTGAAAATGTTGCGTGCTCTCTTTATATTCGTCTTTTCTGTGTACATATATGTTTGTGCGCATGTAATAAATATGCTATCTAAAAGGACCATGAACCAGGATATTACTGAAAAACAACAGAATGAAATAAAGGCGGAAGTGGAAATCCTACTTCGGAGTTAGAAACCAAAAACATCGATTTTTTTAAATTTTAATTTTAACTTTGGACAAAGTACGAGATTGAATATTTTGATGGATGAGTTTGAATTTTATCACATTATTACAAAGCAATAGTAGGAATACATATCTCAAGAAGCTTATAAATAAACCAAATCAAATCGCAACATTTAAAAAAGTTGTTATAGGTTAAGTATCAACTATAATTTCAAAATATTAGTAAAAATGAAGACAAAAAAATGTAAAGAAATAAAACTGATAGCATTAAAAAAATTATTTTTTGAAATTTAAAATAATGCAAAAATTATTTTTGGGAAATAATGGTTTTAAAAAATAGGACCGATTTCTATAGCTAAGTCGTGGCGATTACGCCTCTGACAGCATTATTTTTATGTTCTAAATCTATTGTCGAACTGAAACAGACTTTCTGCTTGACTCCATTTTCTATCATTTCGTTTTATTTTTACACATTCTTTCCTCTTACTGAATGGAGCTTTAGGTCTCTTTCCTGAGCATTTCTTAAAAAAATTTTGCAGATTCATTGATTAGTTAAACGAAGGATTAAAGTAAATGTAGCCTTAAAAATGTTCGATGAAGCAGTATGAAATGTTCTTACGGCGATTTGTTTATATTTGATTGCTGCTATTCGATAATAAGAGCGATTTCTACGCTACGCCATGAGAGTTTTTTTTTTTTTTTTTTTTTTTTTTTTTTTTTTTTTTTATAGATTTTATACCACAAATTACTGATCCAACTTACTCGTATATTCATTACATTTTCAAATTACCTTAAAATGTTTATTATAACAAAAAAATATTAAATAGTTTCGATGTATCAGTTTTTTTTCAGTGGAGTACTTTTTCGTCGGTTAAGTGATGGTGTGTTTCTCTTTCCTACAACTTCTACAAAGAAGAAAGGAGCTGTCTTATCGCAAATGAATTAAACATTTTTACAATTAACTATAAATCTGGACAGATATTTATCGATTTCTCTCCAAATTCAAAGTTCTTTTAATATTTCCCAAGCGACTGAATTCGACTTATTATAATCTTTTTTTTTTCTTTCCATGTGAAAGCTAATTCAAGAAATAAGAATACAACACGAATATTGCTATAATATTTAAGTAATAATTCTCAATTTGTGAAAGAAAAATAAGATCCTGGAGAGGTTTTTTTTGTTGTTGTTATATTCTTTATAGTTGAAAGTATTGTATCATATAATTTAGATAAAAATTCCCCATAGTTTTTCGTTGGTCCTATATATATACATATGACGAATTAAGATTTGTCGGCCAAGTTCGATTGGAATAATCGAATATGGACATTATAATCTATGTCGCGTAATTAGATTACTGCTGCCGGAGGAGGAATAAATTTTCAAAATACAAACAATTGATCCGGATGCGGTTCGCCTTAAGGTGGAAAAATTTCCAGTAATTATTTAAAAAATGAACATTTTTATTAATTTTTGTTGTTGTTGTTATGTTAACTTAATGGTAAATATGGAAAACTATATAAAAGTATAAAATAATATAAAAGTAACAAGCATATTTATTTTATACGGCAATTCGATAATATTGAGTAAAAACTTTACATTTGGCTTTTTCCTCCATTTTTGCTCTTTGAAACCGACGAGCAACAAGGCAGAACGGGGCATAACAACACCTAGTCCACTCGGTATATAATTTGACGTGGAAAAGTTACGCAATAGCAAATTGGCTGCTCACATTGCTGGGCTGACCGTCCAAAAGAGTTTACTACATTTGCTTGCTACCGTGAAAGGGGATAGTACGATCAGTTTTTCATGTGGATATCAGGTTTTCGAATAAAAACCCTTTAATCTGAGAGGGAAAAATATATACAAAAGATCAAATTTATAGAAAAGACCAACATAATGGACTGTCGGACATTAAGATAAATTTAAGAAAAAAAAAATATCGAAATATTACTCACCTTTCTGGATTAAATGTGTTCGGATCTTGGAAGTAATCCGGATGGTAGTGTATTCCATAAACGGGAATCGCAATTCGCATACCCTTTTTAACCCTAATTCCTGTATTCACAAGTTCGTAGTCCTCCACGCAAGTTCTCTCTGTACTGTTGGCGAAAATTATTCACTTAAATAATTTCAATAAAACCAGTTTTTAAAAGCATATTTTTTATGATTATGCAAAAAAATTTATTTCATTTTAGTTATTTTGTTTACTTTTTAGTCTTTTATTTATTATTTTAAATACTTTAATTTCTTGAAATTACTTTTTTATAAACTGATTATAAGTCGCAATCTGAAAACATTAAAATAATATACTGCTATCAGAAATACAAAGGTGATTTTTTTAAATAATTTTAGTATATCAAACTATGAGTAAAAATTTCGTTTAGAAAATTCCTTTCTAATAAACATGAAATAAGTCGATGATATGAAAACGTCACAGTAAATCATAAAATTTCTTTTCTGATTCTTTTAAAACACACTAAAGAAAAGAAGTTAAAATATTTACAAATAATCTTAATACTAAAGATTTTTTACCACTTTCTTTTTCTCTGAACACTTACAAATGAAGGCATTAATTTTTTTAATATATAGTTGCAAGTTTATTTATTTATACGTTTTCAGTGTAACATTTCAATACTCCAGCAAAAATATCAGAAACAAAAAGCTGATGTTCGACGAATAACTTCCTTAGAGGAATTGTCACATGTCAATTGAGAAGGTAAATATTCACAAACTATAAGAAAGGATCAGCAAAATGTATAAGAAGCCATCACCTGCATTGTCCACTAATTTAATATGGAAAACACAGCATGAGAACGTTATGTTGCTAACGGTTTGTCCTCGAGTTTGATGCAGTAGCGTGAGTATGCTGTCTCATGGGAGATTTGGTGGCTGTTATGTGCATATTTTTTAGACGTAGATTTAAAAATTATTTCATTAGACGCAGTTATTCTTTGGTCTACTTATACATTTTACGCGATTTGATTAACACCATTATAGATGAACTAAAATTGAATTTGTCTGCTTATGGCATTAACTCATGAAGTTTTTTTAATGAAATAGAGAGGCTCGTTGTCATACTTACGATGCAGCAGGTGGGTGCATTCTGAGGGTTTCCGAAAGCACAGCATCCAAAATTTTCATGTCTCGCACAGCATCGTAACTCATTTCCTTCTGTAATTGCAATCATAAATTCAATATCCACTTGAAATTTTGAATCATATGTATTTGTATATATTGGAGTAGCACTTAGATATAAATTGATTTCCAAAAGTTAAAATTTTGCTCCTTTACCCGTCCAGTCTTGTTCTAATCGACAAAAAAAAAAAAAAAAAAAAAACAGCCTGTACAAAATTTCATTTCAATCGGATAAGTATTAGAGACCTCTCAAATGTCTTGTAGTTACAACAGAATGGGTTTTTTTTATAAGGAATGCAACAATTTTTCTAAGGGAAACACTTTTTTATTTAGGGTAGAAATTACTTTATGAAAACAATGTGTACGAACGAACATTGAACATTATTTTTACCTAAGACAGATTTAGTAATGGCATTTTTTATAGTCTACGACGACGATCTTAAAATAAATTGCTTCGTATATTCATTTTCTGTGAGAATGTTGTTATAGTCCTGCATAGCTTTGAGATAGGGATGACGAATATTTTACGAGCGGTTATTACGTAACCAATATCAAAAAGTCACAAATACCAGTGATCAATACTTTTCAAAGAGGGATGTGATTCAAATCCTTGATACGATCTTACTGGTGATATTTCGATTACAGGTTCTGGATCATGATAGAAAGTAACAATCGATACTATATCACTGAAATTTACTGGAAACTGGAAAGTAACAATCGATACGATCTGTCCAATGGAAGCTCTCGAACGAAACAGAAAAGGAGAAATCTGTGAATGGCTTGAAAAGTGAAGGGACCGGTTATTCTTGGAATTATCGTATCATTGAATTGCATATCACTGAAATTTATCGGAACGGTGACTTCACTGGAAAGTGTGAAGTCGCCGCTCCACTTCATGAGAGTGATCTTGACCTTCAGATATTCGCATTTGATGATGTACTGTTCCATACAAATCCTTTTTAATTGCCTGTGACTTGACTTTGCATATATTCCGTTGACTACGGGTGCCATCTATCGGTTGAACATAGAACTAAAGTAAACAATTTAAAGAAATGACATATATATTTAATTCAAATTTTTCAGAAAATGGTTTACTCCAATAAAGAAATTAAATAAATAGTTTTGAAAAAAGAATCACATTTAAGAAGTAAGCTGAAACAGATAAGTTAATTCAATCACACGTTACTTAAGTATTAAATTAAGTAAATTAAGTATTAAAGTAAGAAATATATTATAGTAATAGTAAGTAATTAAAATAAATTAAGTATTAATTACAATTAATAAATTTTATATTTAATATTAAGTAATAATTTATAATATGACTGAAATAACAGATATTTGGAACAAATATTTAAAAATAACAATAGCAAAATTATTTGTTATTCAAAAAATCGTTTATTATGCATCTCTAGTTTGAGACTCTTTTTGTAGCATCATTCACAACTCCCTTCCAACAGTTTTTCAGTTCCACTTTATTTCCAGGAATTACGACCATTCAAGAAATCTTTCCAAGTTGAAATGTCTTTATTGAGGAAATCGTAACTGATTAAAATTCTCACGGAGAAAGTCTTTGTAACGGTTGTTACAAAAGACAAAAGTTCTTTGTTTGGAAAGGAAGAAATAATATTTCATGGCAGAATATATTCTTTATTTGATTCTTTTTCTTTTTCCGTTTTATCTACTTCCTTAATCTTTTTCATCTTTGTCTGTTTCCATCATAATTCGAACTACAAATTATAACAGTAGTTGAAACATTCTTATCAAATAAGCATCGATCCACAGTTTCAGGAGTTCAGCTGTAGGAATAAAAAAAATTAACAGAAACCTTATTGAATTCTTGATGAAAATCCCGATCATTTATCAAAAGATGCACAAATAGGAGAAAATCGTGATAAAGTGTTTTAATAGTTTTTGATGACAGAAACTAGATTCAACACATATACATACACTCGAGCAAAAAAAAAAAAAAAAAAAAACATAATCTTTTTAAGCTGTTCTTCCTGTCAGATAAATGAAATTTTTCTTGAAATGGCTGAATCTTGACTAAATAATTTTGCATCTACCTAGCGTAACTGTTTGCATGTGAAACGATTTCTGTTCTTCGGAATACTGACAAGAAAAACCATGGTTAATGGCAACAATTATCGGCCATCTTCATCATCATCTTTCATCTCTGCGCAGAAAAAATGTTGTTCAAGAAATCCTAGAATCCGTGATTAGACATTTCATTGCTTCCCATTAACAAAATATTCTTGTCAAGTTTCCCTTTGAAAAGCCTCATATCTGAACCAGAAGTTGAACTCATCAATGAATCGAAACACCCTAATTCGAAAATATGACAATGGCAAAAGAGGTACAACAGATTACGATTGAACGCTTTTTCTAGATTTGTAAAAACACCAATTATTGATCTGTGTTTTTTGCTGTCATATCGCAGCAAAGTGACTGAATTTTTCCTCAATTCTCCGCTGCTTAGTAAATACCCACGGCTTCCTATTCTCCTGAAGATTTTAGGAATTCAGAGACTCCCGAAAATCACTCCTTGGCTTGAAAAAATATTATTATTTCCCATCTGCCAATCTTTTCAACATCTGCCAGTGTTGGGAGCAATTTATCGTCCCAGTGCAATACTAAATCTCGGCAGTCGTTTAGGTTAAATTCTGTGTGTTCTCTTTTCTCTGTTTTTCTTTCTCGAAGAAGTTTGATTTATTACCAGGTTCTTACTGTCAAGCTCAAAACATTCTGTTCATCCATCAACATGTAAATACCATTTCTGCCAGTGATTGTGCGCATAAAAGAAACTTCAGAGTGAGTTAAAGTAGAGAACTGCAATGTTTCTCGAACTGTTACAGCTCCACTGATATAAGCAAATGCATGAAAGAAGAATCTCGAAAGTCAACAACTTTATTTTTCACAATTTTAAAACATTTAAAGTAAAGGCTATCAGCCGTCTTCGAAACATCCTTGCAAGAACACTTCATGAATCGAATATGGAGTCACAGTCAACTATAACTGAAAAAATCAGCATGGAACCAGCGCTAATCTAAATTAAAAGTCATAACTATTAAAATCCCAAACTGTAACAGTCCTCCAAAATTAACGTTGTCAACAATTTACTAAAGCAGACCGACTGAGAGTCGCCGATAATTCCTAACAAATATTAATTGGACAGCCATCGCTATTAGTTTCATCCCATTACTTTTAATGCATATGATGGAAAGAGAGCTAAGAAATAACAAATTAACCTACTATAGATAGTTTTGAAAATAGCAAAGGCAACAAGAAACTACCATCAACTGTTACCGACCTCTTGGCGCAAAACTTCACCTACCAAAAAAGCGCCATGGTTTACAAGGCCACAGAAAAGAAACATTTCAGCAGAATAAAACACGTAACAGGAAAAAAGTTTCTCCAGCAATGCGAATCTATCAGAAAATAAAGAATCAAAAATTTTTAATTTAAAATATGAATTTTAGGGGGAAAATTTATAGTCGTTGAGACTAAGCTCGCATGTCGCCGATTAAGCTAAACTTTTGCACATGTTAATAAGAGAGCATTTTGAGAATGACCCTGGTAATTAAAGCCCTCATTTCACTTCACAAGCAACGTTCACAAGAGGCTAACTATTGTGGTTCAATAGAAGACCACGCCTACATCAGGTATATAATAATAATACAATGGCAATTAGTTGTCTCATCGGGACAAATAATTGCCATTGTTTCGATCACATTGTCTCGGCAGTTCACATTAGGGCAATACTGTAACAACAGCAATAATACACCTATTGCATGCAACAGCTGACCTTATGTAAACGCCTTGTGTAAAAACTGAGATATTTTGATAGTAGAACACTTCATCCTTTGTATGACAGATAGATTTTATTAAACAGAATCCACACTCACGTGGTGTTGAAATGCTTCATCCACTTCTTTTATGACCTTCTCTTGCCATTCTGGATTCACTGCCAGGCAATAAGCAAGGAATGTGAGCACCGTCGCTGTGGTCTCGTATCCAACCATGAAGAACAAGATGCATTGTGCCAGCAATTCATCCTCAGATAGATCTAAGAAAAGAAACCTGTTAATAAAAAGTAACTATTAAAGTCCCTTCCATTATTTAGCTTAAATCGTAAAGTGTTTGCACAGAAAATGCTGGAATCCATTATGCATTTTGCAAAAATTTCACTGTGTTGATGATGTATAAATCCGTTTCTACTGCTACTGTTTGGAACCAGATTCATTACGGGTTTGACTGTCTGTCGGTCTGTACTTTTAAAAGATGTAAATGCGATATAGCAAAAATGCAATGACTTATATATATGAAATTTCATATGAGATATTGTAACTGCATTTGTAGCTCTATATCGAATTTTAATTTTAGTCAGATGGGAAAATCGAGTCTAAAATATAAATTTGATTTCTATCCATATGGCAGGATAAATCGGCTCCATCCAAAAAAAAAAAAAAAATGGCAAGGATTACACGATTGATTCAGTAAAAATACGAATTTCACGTCAAAGATCAGTATCTCATAACTATTCCCATGCAAGATATTTATGGTATTACCCAAGGTCCACGAATTTATATGAGGAGATAACACCGTTTTTTTCAAATTAAAACTAACAAGTTAACGTAAACAAAAATATAAATGCGCATAAGAATTCTGAGCGAATATTAAATGCCTCGTAAACAAGAATTTAAAAAAAGGCATGGAATATTCTGAAAGAACGCAAAGTTATTGCCAAAATTCCGTATTAAAGTTGAAAACTTCTCGTGAAAAAGCAAAGATGAGAAGTCTGCTTTAGAAAGAAGAATGCGAGATTTCTTAGAAAAAGAAAATGGCAATGTCAAAAAATTCGAAATCGAGATTTTGATAATATCTTCGTTCTATGCGTCCCTCTGAGTTTGATTTTTTAAAATTATGTCTATCTGTCTGCGAACACGAGAAATGTACAAACACAAGCACAGATATAGCTCAAAGAATGCTCTTTAGATTGATGGAATTTGGTGTGTGTTCTTTACACTAAATCTGTATATTTCTATTATATTTTCATCGAAATCCATTCACGAGAAAATATTGAACATTAGTAGGTCTTTACTTTCACTTGGATGTAAATAAGATAACTGAGAAACATATCAAATTAGATAAATAGAATTTGGATGTGATTATGTTTCCGAAATGCGCCACATTTTGATTTCAGTCGGTCAGGAAAAAGGTGTCCAAAATGCACATTTGATTTTCTCTACTGTATTACTAAGCTTGGAACATTGTTGAACTGTGAAAATACTTGCACTTTTCACGGTCTAATGAGTCAAAATGTTGTAGTTACTAACTATATTCTCCAGTTATTTAAACTGGAAAATATACGGATATGTATTCAAAATCGGGTGTTAATATTTGAAAAAACTTGAGTTTGAGTAAATCTAATTATGGAGACATATTTCATACATTATTATAGAGAACATGTTTTTACATTGAGAGGATTTATAGTTTTGCTGTGCGATGATTAGTTTCGGAATGAAGAGCAGTGCCCGGACTGAACCAATGAAATGAATACTGTTTGCTTACGTTTGTATTTGCCAGAAGTCGATAATCCGTTATGGCTTGTGATGCTTCCGAATTGATCCGTTTCATCTTCGACAACCTCAACTTGTTCGGTTTGAGAATTTTCGTCGGCCGCGTCCATCAAGAGCTGCAAGAAGTCGCTGTACCTCTAAAAGGGGAAGTATAAAATAAGAACCTAAGGAGATAGCGCTTATATGAATGTACTTGGTTGGATAGGAAGTTGATTACCAAGCTGTGATTCTTAAAACCATCAAAATGTGAAATATTTGTTTGAGTGGTAACCACACAATTAAAGGTTTTTTGTAAATAATAATCATCATAATAGTATTGAAAATTCCCCAACAATAATTTTTTTCTGAATTCCGAATTTTATATTTGCTTCAGGAAAATATGCAAACATATAGGTTGTCATTGCCTATTTTTTACTACTTTTACTACGAACGTTCAGAATACCAAATAATTTATAATAAAGATTTCCTGAATAAGATTTCCCTGAATACTTCATATCTGCTGCTCAGCCACACCGATAGGCCACTAGATCGAGGATGTTGTCGATCCTTGTTCTTTGCTTACTTAGGTATTTTAGCAGACACGATTGATTCTCTTCCCAAAGCATCATCGTTCTGGAACAAAGGACACAGAATTGAAGCTCAGTTGGACGAGAACTCACCATCCCAGTCTCTGTCCTCTTTTGAATGATGCGCATCGTGACATCGCGGAAGAAGTTGTCCTTGTCGAACCTCATCGGGTTGAGACTGGAAGGAAGACATTTCAATAACCAGCTGGGCAGCAGGACTGAAAGAGAAACAAAGTTAATTTCATTTATATACACATTTATAATATTATCATTTATTATATATGTTTTAAGCAAAAATTCTGAGCTGTCTGGATAAGTCACCAGCTTATAACATTTCCTTTGATGTCCTTACAAAAAGATGAATTATACAGAGTGATCAAGAAATAACAGGAGGAGCCCTGTAGCATGTTATATACTGGACGAAATATAATAAAATTTGGCCACCACACACATTAAAATATGCAGTTTCAATTTGTCAAGAAAAAAAAATTAGTACCAAAAAACGCCGATAGGAAAAATTCTGGCGCTGCGATCGGAAACTTCATTATGTAATTTGAATATACGGACACTTTGTGACACGATATTGAGGATGAAAGGTAGGGTTGTAGGAATACAAGTCATTCTGCAAGAATTCGCCAGTAGACGGCATTTTCACTACTTGAACGAGCCTCATTAGTCATGTTGTTTTATCAGCGGGATGAAAATGCCAGTGCTGCTCTTGGTGAATACCGGCGGTTAATACAGTTACGTAAAGGACCGATGACCATTAACTAACTTACGAAGAATGGTTGAAAGATTTGAAACAACAGGAATTCTTGGTGTGCAACCAGGCCGAGGACGATTTCTGGTTGTGGGGCTACTTGAAAGGCATTGTGTATCAAGAACATGTTCCTGACATTCCTACTTTAAAAGATCAAATAACGTTACATGTCAGATCTTAAACTTATCTTATTTAAAGATCAAATAACGTTACAATAAATACCGATATGCTGCGAGCCACTGTAAAAAACCTAGTGTACCGCATGCAGTTATTCGAACATCAGGCTGGTGCTCACCTTGAGCCAAATTTGTAAGTTGCTATAATAAACGTTTTTCATTGGCATTTGGCGTGTTGTTATTTACTTTTTCTATTGGCAGTTATGCATTCAATTTTCAGACATTATGCGCCTTCAGCGCCAGAATTTCCCCTATCGGCATTTTTTGTATTATTATTTAATTTTTTTTTGACAAATCGAAATGCATACTTTAATGTGTATGGTGGTTAAATTTTGTTATATTTCGTCCAGTGCATAACACGCTACAGGGCTCCGAACACATCCTGTTATTTCTTGATCACCCTGTGTTTACTATAACACCCAAGATGTTGCCACAATTAGAAAGAGTTATATTGTGCTGCAATCAATAATTTTTTATCCTTGTCGGGGGGAGATTGATTTTATAGGTATTTTTTAACATATGCGTTGTTGTTGTTATGGCACGGGTCAAAAACAGCCAATGACGAAATCAGCCATTTTAAGCTGAGTTTCAACGTCTCTTGTTTAAGTAGTTCCATTTGAGGCTAAGAGCAAGTCTTAGCTACTCATACGTCATAGCCCTTTTGACGGGGCGAGTTTCATTCACTCATCCACAGATCGTAATTTAGACCCGAATTGGAGACCTATCACCTCTGAACCAGTATCCCCTCTGGTATTATCTCGACTTGTAGGGGTTTTTGGCAACGACAGATTTATGCGTGCGTCAGCCACCATACACACGGATGGTCTTCGGCCGGCGGGATTCGAACCCAACGCCGTACCAACCAGGCTGTCCATGCCCCTAAATATATACTATATCTCCTAACAAGATAATTTCCATTTGTGAAAAAAATAAAACAAAAATTATATTACAAGTATAAATTTTCGCACTGCGGTCCAATATTGAATTTCGGAGCGTTAAAATTAAAAGAATCCATTCATGTTAAATGCGCCACATCAGATTTCACATCTTGTAGGAGAAAAAAGGGCGTGACGATAGAAGTTTATTTTGTCATGCTGTAGTGAAATCATACGAATGGACACCATTATATAAGAATTTTGTGCAAGTAATGTTGGTGGCTTTATTAATATTGCTAACGAAGTTGCTGGAGCGTCTTAAAGAATAGAAATATCATTATAGGATGCATGTTCCGAAAATATTAAGCAGTATTTAGAATCGCATTCGAAATGTCAGACATCCAAGAAGAGATCTTGTATACAAAAGGCATACAAAGAAGAAAAAAGAAATTTAGGAATGGAATACATACCAAAGAAATAATGACAAAAAATCTTGAAGAGTTGTTCAGAAGTCGAGAAAATAAATGAATAAGAATTCAAAAGAGGAAAGAGCGAACAATAATCAGTATCGTTACATAAAAGCTGATGGCGACTTCACCGCAATTGAAAAATGTATCAACTTCTGAGTGCCAGAGGGATTTAAAAAAAGGGTAGCACGATAAGTAACTTTCGAAGACTGAGATGTATTACGCAGAATATCGATTAATGGTGCTTCCAAATGATAATCTGGAAATAATTAAATATAAGATTTATTTCTAAACACAACAGGGATATTATCAATTTATTTAACTAGATTTAACGATACATCGGAATTTCGCCTCTTCCTCCTTGTTTGAATGGTCGCGGTCTAAAGAGATTGGTTCAGATATGGAAATCAAATTTATTGCTCTTAGTGGTCTAAATAAGGAAAATGATATTAATTTTAAAACTGTGAATGGCAAGAAAAATTTGCCTCTGAGAACATCTACACTTCGTTACCTGCTATCACACACGCGGTTGCGTTATCGTATTTTTTCTAATAGCAAAGTTCTTAGTGAATTCCAAAAATTGAAATATTTCACAATGCGCGAATGGATTACATTTGATTTGGTAAATTTTGTTAGTGAAAAATATAAGCGATGCATCAATTATATTAAATTATAACTCACGGTGATTAAAAGATGTTTTAAATTTCATTCACATTATTTGAACTTAAAATAGCACATTCTCTGTTGCTCGTAATTTGTGGTTACTTACTGGAAAGCATCATGCGTGGGATGGTGAAATTGAGAAAGCTTTTGCGAACTTTTCTCACAAATTCATTCTGTGGGTCCTTGTGGGAATTTATTTGAGTTCCAAACGCTGACTTTGCAATCACGTCCATAGTGAAAGCCCCAAAGGTGCTGAAAAGATTGCTTATTTAATAATATTATACTGATTAGGGATTAGTGATTACTAGAAAATATTTTTGTCAAAAAATTCCATGGCATGAACTTGTCTACATAAAAATCGTGAAGCCGATATAAATTAAGACATGAGAAGAAATCATAAACTAAAAGCAGACCTCACTAAGGCAAGGGCATACGGAGCAGTTGCCCCGGGCCCTCTAATCGAATAGAAAGTTTATTTTACGTTTCCTTCTTTAATGAACTTTTTAAAACAAAATATCAGTACAGTGTAAAATGCGTCAGTTTTATGTTAGCTTCTTCATTTATATATCGTATGAACACAAAAAATCTATATTTCGTAAATCCATGGCTTTCTAGGCCAGAATGGAATTCAGTTAAATTTTCGCTGAGGAGAGTCCTCAAAGAAGTTTGCTAAGTCATTTTCTGACTAAAAAACAAGAAATAATAAAATGGCTTTATAAATCGAAAGTATATCTTAAATGCTGAACCGTTTCAAAGAATAAAAATCTTTGGAAAGCTTTATTTTTCACTGAAAATTGCACTCCTCTGAAAATTTAGAACTCTTCGAATCGCAATAAAGTTCGCAAATTTTCGAATCGCAAATTTTTAAGCAGCTTCTATTTCTAAGGTGTTTCTGCGTAATTTTTTTTTTCATGTTCAGTCGTATTTGAGATTCGGAAATTGGGTGACCTTAACTTAAGAGCAAGTTTGAAGTATGAAATATATCTTTCATCTTTCAAAAACTTCATAAACCATAAGAAAGAAAGCAAATATTTGAGGCACTTCTTAAATGTTGTAGCGTTTTTCTTTATAATGGAAGAGATTGCTGCTTATTATTCGACTCTCTTGTTGACTTTATTTTATAATTTCTAGTGGCAAACACATATTATTTACATTGAATGCTTAAAACTTTTACATACAATTTTTATATACAGTTTTCTTATAAAACAAAGTATTCTTTGCTTTTATTCCAGGTGTAATCACAGACTGGCTGCTCCGATTCACCGGAAGGAACACGAAAAAATCTGAATGACCTGACCGCCGCAACAGCAACACTGGCGGGAACTGTGGTCGAGTCCTAAGGACCATCATCGGCTACAGTAGACACCTTCCCTAATTAAGTACATCCCGTCATCGATTGGAGGTAGTCAGCCCCCACCTTTTCGTATACCCACTAGGGTGGCAAGAGCCAAGCACATGCCGGAAGCTTCTCATCCTCGATTACGATGTCCTCCCCTCCCCCCGCCCCTGTGAGACTACTATACTCTGTTTCACCCTAACTTGGCAGTATTGTAAAAGGTAGAAAATGTGACGCTCCGCGTTGGGAAAGAGTTCCCCATCAATTCCGACTTTAAAATAGTTAAAATGCGCAGAAATTTATCAAATAATATCATAAATTACAGAAATCCTTTTTTTTATCAATATGTATTTAAAATTATTCTCAAGTTAGAAGTGCTTATATGTTAAGTATTTTGTAAATAAAGCGAACGAATAAAACTAAAAGATTGACATAATGAATTCCACTTTGGCTAGAACCGGTCTTCAAGGTCAAATATTTGGCGCGCTTTTCTTTTACATCTCCGCCAAACATTCAGGTCTTGCAAAATATGATGATTTTACATTATCCTGTATTTGATGAAAAATCCATGCATATTTTCGTAGAAATGAGATCCCAACATTAGATAAAGTTTTAAAAGATGTGAACGATTATACAGATATCTTTTCGAAAAACATTAGCCGAACTAAGCTTTACCGAATATTGAAAGATTTAGGGTTTTCTTTTCAGAAACGATGAAACGAAATGAAATAACATTAATGATTTATTAAAATAATGTATCAATAATATTAAAAAAATAATGAAAATAAGGAAACAATTAATTCTCCGATAAAGTGATAATATAATAAAGTAAATAAATATTTACTATTTGGCGAAAAATTTGCGAGATAAAGTTTCGCCAGTGATTTGCATTTCTAGTAACTTTGTACTTTAAAGTAACCCAGTTCCCCTGATAACGACTGCGATTCGGCATCCCTAGAATATACACTACTGCCAAGTTAGGGTGAAACAGAGTATAGGTGTATCTACAATTCTAAATTAAAGAAACTGAAGCCAACCTTCAACCCGATCATTTTGGGAACAAAAATATCGTGTTAAATAAATACTGGTACTTAAACATTCTCCATGCAGGTTCTCCATGTTTTAAAAAATTATGCTAATCCATGTTTTAAAAATATGCTAAAAGATTAATTTTCAAAAATAAATAAACTCTGACCATATATAAAATTTTGAAGTTGATTTGTTGCTTTAAACAGAAACTTTATATTTGTCCCATTATAGGAGAGTTCATCTGCATTAGCTCAATTTCAATACATACTTTATGACAAATAGACCTTCAGACATGTTAAATATCAACCTTTCTTTTATTCTTTTCACTATTTCGATCTTTATTGAAAATTTGAATATTCCAAATACAATATTTCAGACATTGATATAGTAAAGATAAATAATACTTAAGAGAAAGTTTTTTTTTATCGTCCCTTCATCATATTCGACTCTAAAAATAAGATATAAACGTACTCTGGTTCTATGGCTGAAAAACTCTCTTCCGAAACATGTGTCCGAGTCATTGAGGGGTTTTCGCGGTACCCCTCGTTACCACATCACTGATTACAAATTTACATTCAGAAAATATGAAATTAAATCAGTAAAAAAACCCTCAAATATATCTAAATTATTATTATTTCCCAAAAGAAAGTGAGTAAAGTTTAGTAATGAGAAATTGATTAAAAATTTTATTTAATCAATTTATTATTACTAAACTTATTGAATTTTCTTGATTTTTGCAATTAATACTTTATTTATTATATTAATAACGTTTATGCAATTTCGAATTGTTTTAATACAGAAATAAAAATTTCTTATAATGATTTATTTTCAATTAATATTTAATTATAATTAAATTTCTAATAATAATTTATTTTTTAATTTCTAATAATAATTAATTTGAAAATTGTATAACATTATTGCAATTGTATAACAAATTGCAATTTCATTTCTTTTCTCTTGTTCCGATTCTAAACCAAAAATTATTCTTTTGAAGTCTCATAAATAAATAATTTTATTCCAAAAATAAAAATTGTTATTTTAATAATTTTAATAAATTACTTTAATATAAAAAAGCAAGCCGCTATTTCATTACCTTATTTGATAATTGATTTAGTCTAAAATGGAAATTACTGTGTTAAAACTGAAGTTTGAAAAACTAATTATACTTTATTTTTAATTATTTTCCAAAACTGAAGTAAATTCAATAGTAATCTACATAATAAATAAGTATTAAAATTTTATTTTTCAATTCGAGGTGTTTGATTTCATGAATAAAACCATAATAACGAAATATAAATTATTTTTTTCTTTATATAAATAAAATTACAAAATGCATTGTTGATAGATAATCAAACCTTTTGAAGTTGACTGGTTTACCCTTATTGCAATATTCTTCGCACACTTCCACGACTGATTTTGAGCACTCATTTATGATAGAACTCATCTGAAAGAGAGAGAGAAAAAAAAAGTGGCAGTTATTCAAAAATATGAGTTTTAATTTCTTTTACTTTTCATTTTCAGTTCTAATTATTTATACACGCGAAGCATCGTTAATATTTAATTTAATGACGGAATAACTTCATCTTTTTTTCACATACCAAGAGTAATTTCAGAGGTAAGATCACTTAGTTTCGCATTTCATCGCTAGGAGCACTGCGAGCAGTCACATTTTCTAATCCTGCTTACTTTCTCATCTGAATAGAGATATCTTTCTTCATTCAGAAAGATATCTATATCTGTTTACAATGAAATGACTATGTATCTTCCAAGCTTTCCACACTGTTAAAATTCGATTCCTAATGTTTGAATTTGTTAAACTAGTTGTTTTCATATGAGCTCCGAGAAAAAAAGAAGAAATAAAAAGTGAGAACAGCCTTGCCTGTCTCATCCTCTTGGAAGTGAATGCTGGAGTAATAATAGTTCGAACCCGTTTCCAGTCTTCTCCAATCATTAGGCTGACCATGTTGTCGGCAATAGGATCTCCGGTGGTCATAGGCTAGCATAAGAAATAAAAAAAGTAAGGTATTATGTCAAAAGTCCAAGCGACGTGAATCATAAGTAATGATAAAAGTTGTAAATTAGCTTACTGGAGTTCTCTTCCCACTAAAAGTGCATCTTTGAGTGCATGGGGTGATCATTATAAATAAAGTAATATCTCAAAATCCATGGCAAGGAGAAAAGTCTTATTCAACTTTACCAAATTAAACACCAGCATGCTGAAACTTAAAAAAACGTCATATAACCCGAGAGGGGGGAAGTCAGTTCAAACCTGAGAATGCAGTCCTGAAACAGTTTTCATTCGCTTCAGTAGTTCCGATTTAAGTACTATCGGTACCCTGTTTCTTTCTACCTTCAAAACAACAGAATCAAGTATGATTTACGGAAATATCTGCTACAATCATGTACATAGGCGATATATTTCTTAAGGCTTTCCAAAGACATAGTCCATATGTCCCTATAAATTGGCTTACTCAGTTCCCTTTCTACAAAGTTTGGGCACTTCTGGATATTTTTTTTAACGTAATACATGCTAAAAGATAAATTATGGCCTCTAACGAACTTCATTTTGAAACTCTTAAATATTATAATTCTTTTTATAGTTTAGATTATTTTCGATGTTTTAAAGTAAAGTTCTGAAGAACCACCGAAATTAGATTTATGTCAAACAAGATCGCCGAAAATTAGATTAACAAAACAACAGTCCATAATTTATTACTTGTATTGCGGTTACGTGTTAAATACTCCAGATTTATTTCCACTGGGTTTTTCAAAAACAGGTTCATTGTTCAGAGTCTGCTAGCATGTCTAAAATATTATTATATTACAACTTCAGTAACTTTAAAATATCTCCCTCCATTAAATTTCAAGAAAGAAAAAAGTGATGGAAACTGACCCTTCTGTAAGGGAAGATATGGAAATCCTTAACAAGTATATCCCGCAAAAGTTCCGGCTCGGCGACGACAACGGTAGGCAGGCTGCCTTCGAATGAACTTTAAAAAAAAAAACTTATGTTCAGATGCATGTTATAAGAAATACATAATTAATTCTAAAGTTATTTTAAAGCTAAAATTTCACATAATTGGTCACACAATTAAACATGATACTTATTTCTCCTTCCTTAAATTTATATAAATATAAGTGGAATTACAAATTTCACTTCTGTTAATGCTCCAATTTTAATATCTTACAAAATTATTTGAACATTCTCAAAAAAGAATAAAAGTAAAACTTATCTAAAATAGCTTCTAAAATTAAATATTGTTATTTAAATATTCTTGGCAATATTTCTTTTGGAAACCATACTGGACAACAAATGTTCCAAAGTTAAATTTCAGCGAATATATTAGAACTATATAAAATTAATGGCAATTTTTTAATACAAATGGTTTTTAAATTTTTTAAAATTAAAAGCAGGTATGGAATGCAATATATATTCAATACATGAATATTTCGCAATATTTTCATTTTAAGAAGTATATTATCACAGAAAGAATTTTTATTAAATATAAGTTACGTGAAAACTTTTCATTTAAATATTGGCTAAGAAATGGCTTCGTTTTAATGGCATTAATAAAATCTAAGCGTTTTCTTATTACGGAGTATTTTGTATGTAAATTATTTAAATAATTTTAGGTATGAGTGTATATATAAATGAAATCTAATTATATTTCAAAAACAATGAGACGAAAATATGAGCAATTATGATTCCTGTTGCTTATTGAAGAAATGAAAAACTTTAAATGATTCATCATAAACAACAATCATTTTTAGTAAAAATAAAAATTAAAAAAATCCGAGAAATAAGCTTTTCGAATTTTGAGTTTCATGTAAATCACTTAGTATTTTAAAAATGCTTAGTTGCTGTTGTTTTCAGCAATGTTATAAAATACCCGGATATTTATTTTAAGAGTAAATATCCAGGCTAAATATCTAGTCATCCTAAATGAGCTTATCTGACTACTTATCTCCAACTAGTTCTATTCATATAAAATATCTGCAATGGCGAAATTTACTTTTGTGTAAAGCATGATAAAGAAAAGTTAGAGCGTATGAACCGTCTATTTTTTATTTTTTTAAGGAAATTAAGCTTAATCCGAAGAAGAAACTCGGTATAACATTAAAATATTAGATTTAAATACCAATCCTTTTGATTTACTAACAGTGAAATTTTATTAATGATTTTTGCTAACAAAATGAGCATTTTTATTTAAATAAAAAAGGAATTCTGAAATGTGATTAAGAGTTGATAATGGGAACTAAAACGAGATATGATTATTTATATTTTTTTAATCCTTTAATTAGGGATGAAACTTTAATCAGATTTTGATATTTCAAAACTTAAGTTTTAGACGATTTTTTCAAATTATCTTTATCTATATCTTCTTCACATGTACAGGATTATATATTTTCATAGTTTTTTTTCTTCTGTTACATTTTCTACTTTAATGAATCGTTTTACCTCTTCATCGCACTTTAGACGTTTTCAATTCTATCATACATATATAAGCCTAGCTAACCTTTCAGTTAACAAACTGCCTCTTTCTTTTTTTAATGGAAATGCAGCTGAAAGCATTGAGAAAACAAGTATACTTAAAATGCGTGCAAAGTCACTTTTAGTTCGTGTTAATGATGTGCGATCCCATCACGAAGATTTAAATCTACCCTGTATATAATTTGAATTAGTACTGATATGAAGATATGGTACTGAATGTGCCTGTCCATGATATGCTTAAACGCCTGCCGCTATCAGCACGATACCAGATGAGAACATTATTGGTGATTTTATGCTTGCAGCATCTGAGGAAGCTGAAGCAGAAACTTGAAGAACAGACCACAGAATGCGTCGTTTGCCTATTGGCTAGTTCAGGTTGTGCAATGGAAGGTTGTTCAAAGCGAATATGAATAAAATATGATCCATATGAAATTTCCCATGTTGCTTATGATAAAATGATAATATGTACTAAAATTATTTTTTCATGGCATTAAAGGCTTTTATGCCAATGTTTCAAATCTATCCCGTCCAAGGTTTGTTTAAATCTTTCGAATGTTTGTGATATATCATAACTTTTTCCTTATTTTTTTTATTTAAAAATGTATAATTTATTAATATCATTCAGTTTCTGCTTACGTTTGGCCGGTTTTTTTAAAATATTGCAAATAAAATTGATTAAGATCAAAAATAAAGAATTAATTAAAACAACTAGATAGTATTAAGAAAAAATTGTTACATTTTTATGAAAACCATTAAAATATAATTCGAATTAAAATGAAAATTTGTTATTTTTAACTTTATTAATTTTTATCAATCCAAATTATTATTTGCTGGTCAAAAAATTAAATACTCATATAACAAATTTTTAGAAACTCCATGAATTATTTATTTTATCCAGATTAATTAATTAATTCAAACTATTCTTTCATTATCCATTTTTATCCAGGTCACGTTACCATCTAGTAACGCTTAAGTGCAAAAGGAGTGCAAGTGATGATTATTACAAGTAAGGGAATGCCAAATCGGAAAGGGAAAAAGAACAAAAGAAGTAAACAAAAAATAATTCATGCAATGTGGTATTTTTCAGAAACTTACAGAAAAAAAATGTTCTATTAACTCACCCAAATACTTTTCCAAATGGCTTATTTGCCATGTCTTTCAAAAGATCGGTAATGTCCTGGAAATAGTAAAATATCTAATAAATAATAAGATCAGACAATTCTTATAAGATTATAATTGCAAGAAAACCGAAAGGACTTAGATTACAAATAGACCTTACAATCAATTAACGTTACAACATGTGTAGTAAGTGCATTTGCATATGTCATCTAACTTCACAATATCATAAGAAGCTATCGATACATCTTAGGTTTTTATACTAAACGGCCAAAATATTAAAAACGCAACTCACTGAATTTTCTTCTTCTCGCAGAATATACTTTGGCATTATAAAATGGATTTATTATTATCCTAATCAGAAATGTCTTGTTATAAAAAAACAAGACATTTAAGTAACTTGAATAAGGCATGATTGTAAGGGGGATCACAAGAGCTAGTTTCAGCTATTTTCAAAACCGTAAATCCTCCCTTCCCCTTTTTGTAGGACACTGGTAGCTGAACCACGAAACTTTGAACAAAAAGTAGAACAGTAGAAAAGTAGTAGAAAAGTAGAAAAAAATAAGAATCTTATGGCATCCATTGTGTATAGAGATAGTAAAATTACAAATCAACAAATAAAAGAACAGTTTGAATGTATCACTAACATAACCATATTCTCTTTCAAAGGATGTTTCAATTATTGAATTTTAATAGTTTTTAAATAGTTAGCAAGAGATCCTTTGGTTCCGCTATTGGCATTGGGCATCTGATAATTAACCAGTGGAAGAATTCTCTCTGAAGCTTTCTCGCATACTCTCCAATAAAGATTCTTATTCCAGAGAACGCCTTGCATAGAATTGACGTAAAATATTTATAAAATATTAACATTGGATGCGAATCCAGCATTTTTACTGAATCTATCATGGGATTCTTGACCATTTGTGTGGCGATTAGACCCGACTGCGCTTAATAATATTAGAAAACCAAATTTGTGTTTTAGACGAGTTCTTCCCAACTGATTGGAACAAATATTTGCCATAGAACTACAGTTGTAGTCACAAAATCACTTACCAAATTGATATATTTAAGTTAGTTCGTTTTTGAATTATAAGCGTTAGCATGTTTCTGAAAGTGCAGATCAACGGACGGTCAACAAGATGTTGGTTTGGCTCAAAATTTAAGAAATGTCTACACTATAGCTGTTGAATCTGTGTATCATCTAACTCTCTTCGTTTTGTGTTATCCTGTTCAGCCGGACAGACAGACTTCATCTGAAAGGAATTTACTCAAAATTTGCTAGAAATTTACAAATGTGGGAAGTGCTGACAGATCTCGTATCCTGTATGGCACCATGTTGGCCATGTTGCGTCACGTCATTGATCACGTGATGCCTTCCCGCCATTATTGGCAGACGATAATTGGGCAGTGAGTCTGTAAGACGTACAGCTCACGCTCATGTATCTTTATGTGTTTTATGTTAGTATAGTAATGTTTTGTCCTTTAATTATAATAAATATATTTTCATATTAATGCTGGTCGTTGCCTTTCCCCACACAAATTTGGTATAAAGACTGAATACCAAATTTGATTCGTCAAGCTCGAGCCATTTTGTGTTATCATTGTCACAGATAAATAGACATAATACCTGTTTTTTTTTTCGAAAAAGAAGACTAAAACGTGAAAAACACGTGTTGGAATTTTTTTGACGATTCATATATGAGAAAGTAAAAGGGTTCTGTGATATGACAATGTATATTTATTCTCCATCATGCTTGAGTGTGGAAGTGTTGAGGGAGAAATGATCTGTTCACAGTTTAAATCATCACTATCCTGTTTGGGAGAAAAAAAATTATCATTTCCTTAATATTAGTTTATGTTCTTTCCCAGAGTCCACGCCTAGAAGAATATCTGCTGTCGCTAAAGTCTATGTTCCGGACTTTGGTACAATTAATAAAGCGTGATTCCACTATGCACAGCTAACATCTGAAGGCAAAGGAGCTAAGACAGTCTTTTACCTCCTGGTGCTCCAGTTTTTTGACTCGCAGAAGCTGCACTTCCCTCCCCATGAATCGGTTGAAAAATGATCTCAATCCTGCATTGTCCGTCGCGCAGTTAAATCAGGGACGCGTTCGAGGTTTAGGCAGAGGGCCTCGTCTGATAAGCAAGACACAGTCTCCTTTTTCTCTGAAGACATTGAAAATTTTGCAATGTAACATCAAAGGTCTAACTACTTTAGAAACTAGGGCCAAATTAGATCAACTATTAAAATTTCTGTTCATAATGTTCAAGTAATTGCTTTACAAGAAACCAAATTGAAGGCAACTACAATTTTAAGTATAGAGGATATAACATCTTTAGAAAAGACAGAACTGCAAAGAGTGGAGGAGGACTAGCCTTCTTAATAAAGAACGTCAAGTACCAAAGCATTGACATTCCTGCAGACCAAACTTCAGATCTTGAAATTCAGGGTATTAAAATCTTGTGGAGAGGTAAGCCTCTAAACATCTTTAACGTCTATCACCCTTCTAATCATAAAAACCTTGCTGCAAATTTTTCTAATTTTATGGACAAGAACTCTATCATTATCGGGGACCTTAATGCAAAATATACTGCTTGGAGCTGTAGTAGTGATAACGACAGAGGCATTGATGTCCTTCAAATGATGGATGGCAATGAATTTATAATCCTCACCGATGGTATTCATACACATTCTTCCTTCAGTTATAACACCTCTGTGGCCTTGGATATTGCCATGACCAGTGCAGAATTAGTTCCTCAGTGTTCCTGGTCTGTACTAGATAACATTGGAGGTGACCACTTACCAATTCTTATAGAACTCAACAAAACGCAAAAGACCTTTCATTCCAAAGAAAACTTCTGGAACTTCAACAAGGCGAATTGGGCTTCTTTTAGCGATTCCGTAGATAAGGAGATTTCAGCAATACCCATGACTGGGAATCTTAATAATGACTGGAATAATTTCAAGAATATTATCCTTAAATATGCCAAGGCATGCATTCCTAGAGGTAATGTGAAGCGCTATGTCCCTTGTTACACAAAAAATACAGCCGTACTAGAGCCTCTCTTGGAAAAAAGAAAAAGCCTACTTCAGGCCTCTGGGCCTGTAGAAAATAACAGAAGAACTGCTATCAATAAAATTAATGCAGAGATCAAACTGACATGCTCATCTTAACAGATCCAGATGGAATGAATTGTGCAGTAAAATTGATCCTAGAACTCCAAACACTAAACTTTGGAAAATCATCAAGGGTATCTGAAAGGAACAGATTCAAAATGAAGAATACAATTCAATCAAGAGCACCGACGGACAAATCTTCCCTGACGACAAATAAGCGGTCAATGGCCTTGCCGCTCACTCTCAATTGACTGGCAGGCTTCATTTTGCAAACGAAGACAAACCCATTTTAAGTAAAGTCAGAAATATCGTTCACGGTTGTCGCAGCACTGATTTAGGTGATCCAACTCTAACAAAACAATTTTCCATGAGGGAATTACTTATCGCATTGACTTTTCTTGATCTCAACAAGTCTTCTGGACCAGATGAACTTTCTGGCCGTTTGCTTGAATACCTTGGAAGTATGGGGAAAAAGACTTATTGACCTGTTCAATTTATCATGGAAGTAAGAACGCTTACCACAGGAATGGAAAAGGGCCATCATTATTCCAGTTAAAAAGCTTAACAAGAATTCTTCCTCCCCTGAGAATTTTAGACCAATAGCACTTACATGTACAACTAGCAAGGTTATGGAAAAAATGATCCTTATTCGACTACAATTCTTCCTAAACCAAAACAATCTTATGTCTTGTGAGCAATATGGCTTTCGAAGGGGCCACAGTACCATTGAGCAAGTTCTTTACTTTGCACAAACTATCAGAGATGCTCATAACCACAAGCCAACGCATCATACCGTGGCTGCTTTTTTTAGATCTTACAAAAGCCTTCGATAGAGTTTGGAAACACAAATTAATCATTAAGCTGCATAATAGCTTCAACATCCGATGCAATACTTTGACATGGATCACAGATTATCAACAACAGAGATTTATCAGGGTTAGATTCAATAAGACACTTCCAAACAATTTTCATCTTAGCCAAGGTGTCCCACAGATAACAGTGCTTAGTCTAACACTATTCTCTTTGTTTTTAGCAGGAGCAGAAAAGGCTCTTTTGGAATACGCATTGGTATGTTTGCTGATGACATTGCTCTTTGGAGTTCTGGATTCGATATAAACCTTCTAGAGTCGAAACTCAATGAGTCTTTGAAGGCCTTGTCTGAGTTTGCTGCAGAACTTAAACTCAAATTTAATTCTGCCAAATCACTTACTACCTTTTTTACAACCAATAAACACTTATACAACTACAAATCAAAATTAATGCTTGAAAATCAAGAATTTGCATATGAAAAACACACAAAATGCTTAGAATTTGTTTTGGATTCTGAACTTACAAGTAATAAGCACATTGATTACACCGTCTCAAAAGCAAGAAAACTATTAAACATCCTTAAATATATTGCAGGTAAAGACTGGGGAGCTGACGCGACTACCCTTAGAACTACTTATCTAGCTATCATTAGACCTTTACTTGAATATGGATTCCCAATTTATTGCTGTGCCTCCGATTCGAACTTGAAGAAACTTGAACAGGTACAGCTGAGTGCAGCTCGTATAATAACTGGTCTGAAATGAAGTTGCCCCTCAGATATTGTCCTTTATGTAGCCGACCTGAAACCTCTCCATGTTAGAAGACATGCTAACCTTATCAAATATTACAACACACTTTCCAGCTATGGCATTCAAAAAAACACTTCAAAATACCTAAGTAATTGGACTAACCTCCAGAGACTCAAGAAAAATAGTCCCTTTAGTCAAGTCTTATCTCAGAATATAATTCCTAAAAATGTAGAGCCGCATTCTCTTCACTCCTGTATGAATTCAGCTGCAGGACTTACCAAGGTTCCCTTTCATTTCAACCTCCCTGTTCCATTAATAAAAAGGAAAATGCGTCAGAATACCTTAGACAATTGGCCTTGGAAGTCATTAATAAAATCCGTAAATGTGACATTAAATTGTATACTGATGGCAGTAAAATCGACAATTTTGCAGGTAGTGGCATCTATATTGTAACTCCTCAGTCTTAATTTTTCTCTATGCCAATGAAATCCAGACTTCTGTTCCGTTTTTAGAAGCGAACTTCTAGCAATCGATGAAGGGCTTAAGACCATTTTTCACGAAAATAATTATACGAACCTTTGGATTCTTACTGATAGCCGCAGTTCAATGGAACACCTAACAATTGGACCTACGTTGGAGATAAAGCAAGTTTGTCTATTCTTCAGAAGTTGAAGCTGATTTCACTACAACATGAAATTCATTTTCAGTGGATCCCATCTCATGTGGATCTACTTGGTAACGAAATAGCAGACAGGCTTGAAAAGAAAGGAAGCAATCTAGCGACTTCATTTTCTACTGAGCTCACATATTTAGAACTGTTCTCTCAGGCGAAATTCCTAAATAAGAAGAATTGGATGGTTCCCCCTACTCATGATTGGTATAGAGCCAATAGACTGGGCCAGTCCTTAATTCTTCCTTGTGACAGAAAAACCAACACTTGTCTGTCGCGCCTTGCCACTGACCACCTTAAATGTCTTTTCTTTTCTCAGGGTGAAAAATTTTACCCTCTTTGCCCGAAATGTTGTCAACATCAGGCATCTGCTGAACATATTCTAGTCTGTTTACGACTTCATTGAGGAGAAATTTATTCTTCTCCCTTCCTCGTTTTTGACTTTCTTCTTGTCAACGGATTTTTGGATTTGGTCTGACTAAGTCAGGTCATGGAGATTAGCAACAACAACAACAACAATAAAGCGTATGAAGGTGTTTCTAATACTTTGGCCACTCTTTACATATTGTTTCATTGAAACATCCAATCAATAAAAGCATAGCTGCCTTTCTTGTGAGGGTCTAGAAGCATAACAAGTTTGATAAAAAAAAAAAAAAAAAACTGTGACCTTTTTGTTAAAAATACTTACATAAAAAGCGAGCTTGAACAACAGTCCGAAGTAACTGATGCGCGGCGCATAAGGTACGCCTCTCTTCTCCCAATAGTCATCGTTTCTACCAAGATACCTGAAAAGATCAGTTTCTTGTCAACGTGAATGCTATGCTATCAGTTTCAAAGTACATTTTTTTTTCATTATTTTAAATATGTATAAATGATCTTTATAATAACCGATATATTTTCTAAGCCTAATCTACTTTTGTTGGCATTTAATTGATGTTCTGTAATGCGATGATGGTGCTAATAAAAAATGATAATAAAATCAGTAATATTCTATATACATAAAACGCTAACATACGTAGCACAGAAATCGTCCTTATTATTTATTACTGAATAACAATAATCAAACTATCGTACGAATTTTAGGCTGCTTCATTGAATATTTTATCATGTGAAAGTATGTATTCACATGATAAAATACTCAATGAAGCAGCTGAATATTCAATGGAGTACAATCATTTTTTTAAAAAATACATAAGGCATATATTTTGTCAATAATAAAGTTTATTCTCCGTACATGCGAGGAAAAATAAACGTTATAGATGCGAAAAATAATAATATAGGATTTGCCTACAAATTAAATAAGGAATATTAGAAAATCAGTACTAAAAGTAAAATTAAAAGCGCAAATAAGTTTAGCTTATTTTACTTTCTAATCATCAAAAAATTTGACCTTCGAAAGCCTCAAAAATAATTTAGTCTCATATTGTCAAAATCCGCCACTGATTCGGCTTCATAGATACGCAATAAAATATTCTCCATCGTCTTCCCCTAACATTCTTTAAAAACGAGTGTAGAAAATTACATTTTTCTACAATCGTTGATCCGTCTTAATTTTTTTATATATATAATTTTGACATTTTTTGTGTATAACTGTCAAATTCATTATCTAAGGAAACTTAATTATTGCTCTATTTCTAAACTGAAAATAAAATAATCAGTTCGATTGTCTTTATGTATTTTTCCCCCTCATTTCTTAAAAGTAAATTTTCATTCCTGCTGCAGCAGCTCGGCAGAAATAATTCGTTTAATAGATAAATAACAATAGGCTCCTGAATATGCACATGAACTCATTTTCCTCTTTAATTATTTCATCCGAAATAATTGCCATGAATCCTTTATTTTTTTACCAATAATAAGAAGGATCTTATCAAAATGAATACCTGCACCAATTGTTATAAGGGGAAAAAATCATTTATAAAAAAAAAGTCATCGTGAATGAAGCGTCTGCAGCGTCTATCGGACGAACGGAATAATCGAAAGACGTTCGGTCAAGAGCCATTAACAATCTGAAAAATTAAGAATGCTTCGTCTTCATTTTCTTGCATGCTTTCCTTTAAGGCAATCTTTTATAGATGAAAGCTTACACATTTGTTTTCTGTTGGATATACTTAGCAAATTACTTCTAAAATGACGTCATTAAGATTCTTAAAAAATCATTCCTCTTACGGAATATCATTGACAATTTGTAATTTTGATGTTTCAACTGATAGAACATTTATTTATTCCTTCATGGCACTTTTACAGCCTGGTTATTTTTTCTCAATTTCATAATATTTTGAAAAATTCGTTTTTAGTCAACCATAATGTCTACACAAATAATTTCAGTGACTGTCTTCACCAGATTGTGTCACTTGTGGATAAATGCAACAATTAAAATGCGTATTTACATTATCTAGATATGAGTGAAAACTCACAAGTGAACAAATAAATGCAATGATGTAAAAGGCTTTTTATAACATGAATGACAATGGTTGTTTTAAAATAAATTTTATAAATATGGCATTTATTTTTTGAAAAGCGATTATAAAAATCTGTTTGTATATGGAAATAGAATTGTTTTAAGTACATCTTTAGGTTGCAAGATGTTGTCTATAGCTGGATATGAATCTTTATTCTTGGTGCAACAGCAAGGTGGAAAATTTCATCCATCTAGAAATCCATTGTCAGCTTCTAAAATGTCCAAACAATTTTATATTCGGAGCAACAATTTCAATTTAGAATTCTTTAAACAAGTAAAATGGATGATGTGTAGAAAAAAAAATTATTGAAAAAAGAAACGTGAAAAGGATCAGGAAGTTGACAAAAAATTATTTCACTGAGAATGAAACTCTTTCTACTCAAAGAACTAAAAATGTTATACTTGTTATAATATATTCATAAACTTTATTCATTTATTACAAATTTAGTATTTACGATTATTTTACTCTATCAAAATGCTATAATAATCTATTATAAAAGTTTCAGAGCACTCACCTGTTCTAGAATTCGTAGAACACTACTCTAGGACTAAACTGTTGCTAATTGGAACCAAATTATAGTCATTACAGCACTGTAAAAGTTTTTAACGAACTGATTATTATTATTTTCAACTTTATTTTTCCTACTTACCATTTTATGAAAGCGAAGACCACTATAACACCAGCAATAGTCCAAGTTACATTTTCAATCATCTTAAATTATTCCTGAGCGAGTGCTTGAAGTTATCCAGATTTTTCGGACAGCCGAAGTGTCAAAATGCGATCGCTCCCTTCACCCGACTGCGCTTCCTTTTCATTCAACTTTTTTTCGGGTTACGCAAGAACGAAACACATCACATAATCAGTCTTCAATGTCGCACGTAAGGTCACAAGTTAGAGAACGATAAAAATGTTTATGACGTAAATTGTGAAGGCAATCGAACGAATCATTTCAACGGTCAAGATGTAAACATTCTTTCTCTTTCTGTCTCCTCCTATACATTAATGAGTTCATCCATTATAAAAAATCATGAATATTTAAATTGATATCGAATGCAACAAAGAACTTTTTTTTATCTCAACGAGCGAACAGTTTGATATTCCTCTGCAGTAGGATTTGTGACAACAAGCAGTGACGCTCACTTTTAATAAACGGATCCATTAAGTTTAAAATTTCACAACTATTAAACCTTATCATGCTAACGATTTATTTTTGCTTTCTTTTGTTTTTCATTTTTTTCATTAGATTTTAACATATGCCGTTATATATTTTTAAACTTTTTTTTATTATGTACATCGTGAAATTAAATTCTTGAAAATTTAACCATAATTATTCATTATTTCCTTGCATATAAAAGCGTTTAATTATTATGATAGATAATAAGGTGGAAAACAAACTTCAAACAAATATAGTGCGAAAATTATTAATTTACAGGTTGCATCAAGTGGAATATACTATAATTAATTAAACGAATAACTGATATCCTAATAAAAAAATCAACCGACTCATTCATAATAATCGTAATAATAATGTAGTGATTGGATTTTGAAGCGTTAGGAAATAAACGTTCATAGATGGCGCTAGACCACTAGCGCGAGTGTAATTAAAAGAGTGATGTCATTCGAGTGTTGGCTCTTGGAGGAGAAGGAGTTACTGAGCAGAGTAACTCGAACGAATCTGCAATAAATCTGTTAAGTTTTCTATTTGCCTATTTATTGAAAGCACTCACGAACCAGCCACGACAAATAATATCATCAATTCAACTCAGTACTTCGGTTGTACGTCATTTCCCTCTTTCTGAAATATTTAAATTTTAGTTGTGTCTTTGTCTCTGTATTCTTGAAAAGCAGAACATTTCTACTTGTGATATCAATATCGGGACTTTGGAATTATTTATAAATGACAAAAATTTATAATAGAGGATAAATTGTCCAGAACTAATTTAAATAACGAAGAAGAATGTATGGGAGGGCTAAGCTTCCACATTTCTTTAATGACACAATGGAAACCATTGAAGAAATCGAACTCATTTTGGTCATCAAAACCGTCATTGTTCTATAAACTTAATTCGAGGCATAATGCTATTGTAAGACGCAAGGACGTGGCAGTTATAAAGAGGAACATTTTTAAAATTTACAATTATTACAAATAGTAAAGTGGGAAAAGAAATGAAACGAACACATAAACTTCACCAAAGAGTTGGCCACAACATATTATATCCTTTGCGCATCTTAACTAACATTTTCTCTCACTCACAACTTTCAGAGTTCTCTAGATCTTTATGATGGCAGCGCCACCTGTCTGCAGTTTATCTAATATATAAAAATCTCATGTGACGGTGTTTGTGTTCGTACTCCTCCGAAACGGCTCGACCGATTTTCATGAAATTTTTTATGTGTATTTGGTAGATATGAGAATAGGTCGTATTGTATATTTCACAACGCTATGTAATTAGGGTGTTCCTATCCACGTTCAACGTACTATGAGGAGATCAACGCTTGCTTGAAATCATCGCCACTGTGGCGTAATGTTGAAAAAGTTCAGCTAAAAGTAAACACGCGCGTTCAAATGCTACAAGATTTGTCTGCTGACACATTCTCGGACCAATTGTTAGATATCGGTGATGGAATAGTTGCTGTCTATGAAAATACTGGATGCATAAAATTACCCACTAATTTCTGCACTATCGTTGATTCTCAAAATGCTCTCATTGACCCCATATTTCCTGATGTACGCACATAATACATAAATCATGCGTGGCTGGCAGAAAGAGTCATTTCGGCAGCAAAAAATGTGGACGTCGACGATATAAACTTCAAGATACAGCAGTCGTTGCCAGGCGACTTGGTATCATACAAATTGATCAAAATAGTTTGTGACGCTAACGACGCTGTAAATTATCCAACAGAGTTTTTGAAGTCACTGGATTTGCCAGGCATGTCAGCACACCTTCTACGACTGAAAGTTGGATCTCCGGTTATTTTACTTCGGAATTTGAATCCACCACGTATGTGCAATGACACGCGATTGGTCATCAAAAAATTGATGAAAAACGTTATCGAAGCCACCATTTTGAATGGTAAATTCCGAGCCGAAAATGTTTTGCTGCCACGAATTCCAATGATTCTCACAGACGGGCCAATCGAATTCAAACGCGTTCAATTTCCTATCAGATTCGCATTCGCAGTGACAATCAATAAGTCGCAAGGCCAAACGATGTCTGTTTGCGGCTTAGATTTGGGCACACCATGTTTTTTACACGTGGCCTGTTCTCGCATGGGCAAATTATCGAGCTTATTTGTGTTGGCTAAAGACGGACTGAGAAAAAATATCGTACACTCAATTGCTCTTCGAAATGAATATTGATTTTCTTTATTTCATTTTTGTACTTTAGGACAAAAAATATATTACTTTTTTCACTTTACGTTTAACTTTTAAGAGATCAAACAAACGTTCATAACGTTAATGAAATACATTGTATTGAGGAAATGAATGGTTGGTGTTTTATAGCTTTTATCGGCGATCATCTAATATATATATATATATTACAGTGAAAACCCGAAATCAGTCAAAACCCGAATTAACAAGGAAAAATGAGTTATCATTAACAGCGCTAGGGATAACCATTTTATTCGTGTTTTGATTGATTTTTTAGACAAAATTATTTGCATCTATCCAAAATTATTATATTAAATTATACTTAGTAAAATAGTATTTGAGGAAAAATCCTATCACTAAAGAAAAAAAGATACTTTATTTGGATAATTTTTAAAGCAGTACCGTTATTGCAGAATATTTATTTCGACAAGGCAAACTACTGTAACACTTAGAATTGCAAAGAGAACCATTTTTTATACAGAAACTCTCTTTGTAAACTCTCTTACGTTCTGCATTGTTGTCCACAATCTCACGAATGCAATGCGTTGTCGCCTGTGAAGATGAACACGTTGAAAACCTGTAATTATAACTTTCCATTCCAATAAAAACTTTTTTTCTCTTTCCTCTCTGTGTTGTCATTAGTCCTTTATAATGCTCTTTTTTGCATATGCTTTACGGCGGCAATTTTCGTCACACGCTAATCGTCCCAACGACATTTGTGGTTTTTCAATACGCTGATTAATTTGTGCAAGGAAAAAGTGGGTGTTGCCATTCGAAAATTTCGAAATTCTCTCACTGTAACCGTAACCGTGAACCCTGTGTTGTTTAGAATCATCACAATCTCCAGCGCATACCTTCAAACAACCATGTCTGAAATTTTGGTTCGATTGGTTGAGCGGATAGGCCGCTAGGGTTTCATATATAGGGAAAGTTTTTTTTTGACCACCCTGTATATATATATTTCAATTGAATGCTTACCTGCATGCCCGTAAAACGTTATAAAAAGGATGTTAATATAATGCTTGACATGCAGTAACAGTGTGATTTTTCACTTTTGTGATAATTTTAAAATGTAATTGTTGCGCTTAATATTGTATACAATATATTAGTATTACTTTTAAAATACTTTTTTCAAATGAATTGGTATTCGCAGAATTATCGTTATAATAATCAAATTTGTCAGCAGAACATAACTTTCTGAAGTGGTCATTTGAATATTATAAATGCGGCCATTTATAGATTCTCGTGATTAAATTTTCACTAAATCTGAATATTAGGATGGAGAATTTAAATTCCATAATTTTTTCAGCACTACAATTATGGAACAATGCTTTAAGTAAAACGAAGTATTTTGTTCTAAAATATAATTATTGGTTCCATTTAAAGCATGTTTCATTTGGAATTATACAACTATGTCCAAGAGTTTCGAAAGATAATTGCAATCATCGAAAAATTCCTTTTCGTGATTCTGACGAATTCCCGTGTTTCAGACCTACCTGAATCCGAAAAACACATTTCCGGAATTAACGTTTGTCTAAACAAGATAACGCAAAAATGTTGCGAGTTAAGTGAATAAAATTTTATGTATGGACTTGAGACCAAATTTGTGAATCTTATGAAATTTCGAACGAAATCCTTCAGAGGAACTTCAAAACATATAGAATTTGATTGATAAAAATTGCACACATGTTTAAAATTTAAAATATAGATTCATATCGAATTTGGAATGAAATCTATCAAGGGTCTGCACTTCTACTCACTTGTAAACGCTCGAACTCAAAACCGCAATTACATAAATAAATGAAATTTATTATGTGAACTTGTGCCCAACAACAGTTGTGGCTCTATGTTGAAACTTTGGTTCCGACCGACCAGAAAAAAAAATTGAAATATTTTTGATTTTTCTAATGCTTGTGTATGAACCATAAATTAGCGATTAATTACCAAAGATCAAACGCTAAAAATTGTAGATTCAAGAGAAAAAATGATTAATTACCATTAAATTAAAACGTAAGTGTAGTTTTTTTTTTTTTTTTTTTTTTTTTTTACCATACCGACAACCACGTGTAGGATTCGAAAGATACGATTACTCGTGGTATTCACGGGCGTGCTCGAAGCTCACAATTTTATGCGATGAGAAAGGAAATAACGCGAGTTCGCAAATTGTACAGACTAAGTCTATGGCAAAGGATACCGACGTGCTCTGATTGGTTTAAGCCTTGGCATCTTTTGGGCAATGTTTGGCCAAAAAGATGCCATACCGAAATATATTTTTATAAAAATAAATAAGATTTCTGAATTTATCCTCCACTCCATTTTTTACGGTTAGCATGTAATATTGATCTGGAACACATAAACAGCAGAAAAGATCAAACCCTGCAACCTAAATTCAGGAATATAAAAATTACAATTTATTAAAAATATTTTTTATGTGTTTCTTCTTAATATTATTTTGATAAAACTAAAAAAAATTAGCTACGAAATCCCATATTCCGTTAAAGTTTACATATTCATATGTTTTGGGCATTAAGTAATAATCTCCCCATATGTAGTTGATGGGAAAGTAACAAACGTTCAGAAACAAGTTTCAATTACTGCATAAATTATCTTATAAAGGCATGAAAATCATAGAAAACTAAGAATTATTTAATTGCTGCATCATATGTTTAGTAATTACTTTCATATAGTTTTTATACTTCTGTGCATAAACAACATTAGTTACTTGCATTGCTAGTATTATTAGTAATATTTATCATTATTATTATTAATTAGTATTAATAGTATTACTAGTAATATTTAGAGAAAACAATTATATTAATAAAAATTAGATCGTGTTGATATTCACTCGTATCTTCCATGAAACTAATGAAACGTACAAAGTTTGAGCCAAATAAGCGAAAACTAGACTATTATGAGTGCAAAACATTGCCAAAAAGATGCCAAGGCTTAAACCAATCAGAGCACGTCGGTATCCTTTGCCATAGACTTAGTCTGTACAATTTGCGAACTCGCGGAAATAACATATTTGTTAGTAAGTACGCAAGAAAACTTTAGGGAGACCAACTTTGCATATTTAAGTTTAACGTGGTTTATGAACATCGATATTTTAATATTAACAAAAAAAATGAAGTAGAGCTGTAACATGGTCGTTGTTCGTCGTAATTTCAGCCCATTTGACTATGCAGAATAATATCGAGTATTCGCATGGGGCAAGCTAATAAATATCATGCTGTTTTCGGACAGCTAGAAAATTTGCAAGAAATTGTATCAATAGAATCCTGGGCTTCTTTCTTTGGACTGATTTTATTGAGTTCCTAAATGAATGTTACGTGACCACGAATATATTTAACTGTTAGCGAAACAAGCGTAGTAAAAGCAGGTTTTCGTGAAAAGCAAAAATGATAAATTTAAAGATCCAGATCATGTTTTAAAAGTGTGTTGCTTTCAAGACTTTCTTTCAATGACATGGAAATGGATAAATGTGAATTACTTAAAACGATATGGAAAAATAAATCGTACAATTTGATTAATGAAGATATTTTACATGAAAGCACCTTCATGCAGGTAAGAGAAATAAAGATTTTTTTGTTCCCTTCGGTGAATATTTTTTCAATTCCTACTATTTGTTCACACTCTCCCTATATATATATTTAGGTGAAACGGAGTTTAACTCGGCTAAATTCTAGAGACGGGTACCGCCAAGTTTGGCGCCAAATTTTAAAGCTAAAGTTGCCAATATGGCAACCTCTCTACGCCTGCAATGTATGGCAACCCTGTGAAGAGAATGGGGTGATGTCGGTGATGTAATTATAAACTAATCAGGTATGAATTGACTTTGAATATCAACCAATTAGGTATAAGTGCAGCTTTTCGCGGGGAATTTCTAATTTCTACTGCTCCCCAAGTCTTGTAACGTATTTTTTCTTACTTTCTTCGATTTCTGTTGTGCTGGCAGCTTTTCGTGGGGAATTTCAAGATTTTCTCTTCAATTAATTGACGATTGGATTTATTCTGATTTCTTCTGCTTGTAAATTATTTTTTTTTCTTACTTTCGTCCATTTTTCTTGTGGTGTAAAATGGCTGGTATGAATGTGACAAATGAGGAATCCCTTAAATTGAAGGTTTTTTCAATGCATTATGCAGATGCATCGAAAAGGGTTTTTTTTTTTAAATTGATTGTTTTTTTCGATGCATTTTGGAGCATTATGGAGCAAGTTGCCATAATGCTCCAAAGGCAAACCTATTATCTTTCGCCTTTATTATGTGCTATGATTAGATGTTTGAAAATTGCGCCAAGCAGGGGATTAACTCCGGTCGTACCATATATTTATATATCTTGTTCAAATTTTCTATCGTTAATAAAATACATTTTATTCATTCACTCAAGTTCAAATGCATTTTTTTAAACTTGTAGTGGATGACACTTGATGTTAATACAGTTTTTTTCAAATATTAATTAATTAATTAAATGATTCGAGTAATTTCTATTTGATCACCAAATCCGTCGCCAATTTGTCACCAAGCTCTGAGATTACTGACGCGACACCCGATCATAAATAACATAATATATACAGGGTGTTTCATAAAGGATGGGAGTAACTTTAAGGGGTGATAGTACACATCAAGACGAGTAATAGTAAATAGGAAACCAAGTGTCCCAAACGTCTTCCGAAGGAGATAGGCGCCATCAAAGTTTAGGGCCCTAAATTTCAAATGATGATAAAAAACGGAAAAATGGATCAATTCATTTGCGGTTTTCGCTAAAATCATTCTTTAAATTAGTATTTTCTTTAAAAAAAATTTTAAAGACACAGTTTAAAAAATGCCGATAGAGGGCGCTCTAGACTTTGGAGTACCGAACAACTACTTTTTACCAGTATTTTTTTTTTTTGTTAAATGTTTACTAAAGCTTAGACTTTAACTTAAATTTTGAGCGCAACATTAAAACCATCGGGAGCGGTTAAGTGGCGCAAATTTAACCGCGTTCAGGGGGTTAAATTTTAAACGCTTGTATCTAATGAGCAAAATAATAAATGATAAAGCAAACTTTAATAGGTGATAGTAAAACACCAAAACAAACAACATTCATCAAAGAAATCATAATCGTAATTTTAACCCGAAGGTGATAGAGAGCGCTGAAAGAGATTTCGTTTTAAGAGACAAAAAAGAAAACAAAGAACATTTACTTTATAAAAAAAAGTTTAATTATAAATGATTACAATAGCTGTTCGAAACACTGACCATTAAAGGCGATGCATGCGGTACAACGGCGAAGAAGGGATTCACGAACCCTCTGAAACACGCCAGGAGTATCGCGCACCTCCCCTGCAGCGGCCGAAAGTCTGGCGACGAGTTCTTCTGCAGATTCGATAGGAGTCTCATACATAAGACTCTTCAGGTGCCCCCACAAAAAGAAATCCAGGCATGAAAGATCGGGAGATCACGCTGGCCAAGGGACAGGACCACCTCGCCCAATCCATTGATTTGGAAAGGTTGCGTTTAGATAATTTCGCACCTCTGGCGCATAATGAGCTGGTGCTCCATCCTGCTGGAACCACATTACTCGCCGGATACGAGGGGGAACATCTGTCATCATTTCTGGCAGCAACTGTTGCATAGAGGTAAGATATTTTTTTCCATCCAGGCATTCTGGCAGAAGATAAGGTCCAAGTAGATGGTCACCAATTATTCCTGCCCAAACATTTATGGAAAATCGTTGCTGATATGCATGTGTAGAAGATGCATGTGGATTTACATCTGCCCATTGGTGGGAATTGTGGGTGTTAAATGTACCCTCATGTGTAAATGTACATTCATCTGTAAAAAGCACAGTTGCACCAAAATCGGGATTTAGGGTGTTCTTCTGCAGATACCAGCGAGCAAAATCTATTCGACGAGGAAAATCCTTTTGAGTCAGTTCCTGGACTCGTTGGACATGAAACGGATGCATACTTTCATCCTTTAGTACTCGCCATGTCGTGAAGGGTGATACTTCAATTTGACTAGCCACTGCTCGCGTTCTTGTATTTGGATGATTAGCCACCATATCCAGAATTTTTTCTTCCACAGCAACCGTTCTGTTAGACTTCGCACAGCCTGCATTTGAACGTGCACCAAAAAAGGATCCTGTCTCACACAACTGTCTGTGCAAGCGCACAAATGTTTTATCATTGGGCAACCGCCTGTTGGGAAACTTTTCTCCGTACAATCGTCGCGCCTCTGCACTATTCCCATTTGCAGTTCTGTAGATGAAGTGCATATCAGCCCTTTCTTGATTAGTGAAGGGCAGCATGTTTCGTTACGTTTCTACCGTGATTTACACTTGCACACTCGGGTCAGTGGCTTTTATCTTAATAACAATTTGATATGCGTTCTTCTTCTTCCCCATATCACAATTTCATGTTCTTCTTCCAGAAACTTGCAGCTATAACGCTTGCATGGATAAAATTTGAAGATGTTCTAACACGTTTGCGCTTGAATTCCGAATCATGCATTTTCTAATGAAAGTTGATTGT
Source organism: Argiope bruennichi (assembly GCF_947563725.1). Lineage (NCBI taxonomy): Eukaryota > Metazoa > Arthropoda > Arachnida > Araneae > Araneidae > Argiope > Argiope bruennichi. The sequence goes on along the minus strand of NC_079153.1, from coordinate 138,330,205 downwards.
TTTGGTGTTTTACTATCACCTATTAAAGTTTGCTTCATCATTTATTATTTTGCACATTAGATACAAGCGTTTAAAACTTAACCCCCTGAACGCTGTTTAAGTTGCGCCACTTAACCGCTCCCGATGGTTTCAATGTTGCGCTCAAAATTTAAGTTAAAGTCTAAGCTTTAGTAAACATTTAACAAAATAAAAAAAATACTGGTAAAAAGTAGTTGTTCGGTACTCCAAAGTCTAGAGCGCCCTCTATCGGCATTTTTTAAACTTTGTCTTTAAAATTTTTTTTAAGAAAATGCTAATTTAAAGAATGATTTTAGCGAAAATCGCAAATGAATCGATCCATTTTTTCGTTTTTTATCATCATTTGAAATTTAGGGCCCTAAACTTGGATGGCGCCTATCTCCTTCGGAAGACGTTTGGGACACTTGGTTTCCTATTTACTATTACTCGTTTTGATGTGTACTATAACCCCTTAAAGTTACTCCCATCATTTATGAAACACCCTGTATATAAATAATATAAGAAAATAAGTAGGAATCGACTTAAAATTTTTTTATATATATTACTTGTTTAAAACTACTTGTTTCCATACCAAAAGAATAATGCAAATAATTTAAATGCCATCTTCTTTAAATGAAACTGATCAACAAAATGCTGCAACTGAATATAATGTACGAACTGTACTTAGACATAAAAAAGCAGGAAGTTAAGGAAACGTGAATCATCAGATCTATGAAATTTATTTTTATTTTTTATACAGTCTTTGAAATTTAAGCATAATACAATTTAATAACTTTGGAATGTAATATTTGTTTTATATGAATTTAGTTCTTATTTCATTTCATTCAATTTAGCCATATCCCTGTTTTTTGTGCTGAAAGATTCAAAACCTTTTTTTTCTTATTTTCTATTCTTTTAGTCTGTTAGTTCCTAAAAGTGAATTACAAAATGTTATGGCATATGACTCAAATTTAAATTTAGTTATATGCCATAATGATAAAAAAAAAAAGTGATATGTGCTTGGCTTTCGTCGACATAGGTGACATTTAATCAAATTATGATGGAAGTAACATTTGTTTTTTATAGACAATTGAAATTGAAAAGTAATAACAACTTGCCCATTTTCAGAGCATATCATTTCTTAACAAACGTAAAATGGACTTAAATTTTGTGCCAGGAATTTCAAGATGTCAGACAATAAAGCAGTAGGTAACTTGGTGTACTTTGACGGTCTGAATCCAAGGTTTTTTACGTTACTAGTCTAATATATTGTATATTTGGCGAACCAATTAGTCAACTCAGGTTGGATCGCCAAGAATATTAGTTATATTTGATTTTCAATAAATTATTTAAATTTCAGATCCATGATTCCGCCAAATCGTCAAATATTAAAGCCGAGCTATTTTAATAGTCTTACATTAGTTCTGTTCATTGTACACTTTTCTGCTGGAAACTAGTTCCATGAAAACATAGTGCTATTCTGTCCGGGTCATCAATCGTCTATATCTAGTGGTATCGTAACTTCACTTTTCATTCAACTAGTAAATTACACAGATGTTAAACAGAGTCCTTTTTCTTTAGTTTTCAACAATGGAGAAAATTCCTGCCATTAAGCATTTGATGAAAGAAAGAAAAGGGTTTGAATTTCAGGGCAACAATGTAATCTATTGTTGGAAATTGGGAATTTTTTTTTAATTGTTAAAATGCAGGAAAAATTCACAAGAATATAAAAATTGCTATTATTTAAAAGACATTTTTAAAATTTTTGAGATGATGTACAATTTATTTTTGTGGAATAATATTTTCAGAAATTATCTTGAAAAATCGCTACAATTCTACTTAATTTTTAATTAATTAAAATTTTATTTAAAATTTCAAAAGAACCCTCCAGAGTGTACTTTCCACTTCCAAAAAATATATATATGCGCCAAAGAAGATAGATCGAGTGATCTGCTTTGTAGTGCGCCAACGTAAACATATACATTCAACTTCATTGTAAGTAGAGACACACGCTTAATTCCTTCCGTCGTCAATATTGTAACTTTGAATAAAGTCACCAGAAAAAGATTAATAGAAATTAAATAAGTCTTTACAAAAAGATTTTTTATGCTAATAATTTTTTAATAATATGTAAATATTTTTAAAAAGGAATTAAAATCTTGAATATATTAATTTAATATTAAATTTACAGAGTTTATTTTTAATATCATACGGTTAAAATTGAAAACCATCCTTATGTTTTAAAATTATTAACTAACAATGGTGTTAATATTATATTTTAGGGGAAAATGATTACGTAAATCATTTTGGAGTCCGTTGGATCACATTAAAATTTTTATTTACAGCAGACAAGAGGAATAACATTCATATCTATCAATTCCCGACAGGACTGAAAAACAGCGATGGGAATTTATAATGTACAGATCATAAAAAATATTGATAAATTAGCTAATTTTATAGTGGTGTATTGTGGTTTTCTAAGGAACTGACCGGTTTTAAATGCACTATTTTTAATCTTCACAAACACAGCTACACTACAAAATTTACAAACACTTATTACTACAGACACACATAGAAAATTAGATTAAAGAGCAGTATGGTGGAGGGATTCCACGGTTTCCAACCGAAAGCATTCGGCGTTAGCGCAAGGGTTGCGCATGGGGAAAAAGTCGACCTCAGGGTGCAGGTCTGCCATTTTATTGTCTTCTGCAAAACGCCACAATGGGGAGCTCTCCTCTCAAGGGAAAAAGAGGTGCTACAATTTTAATATGATATCATAATTTTGAAACTAAATGATGTAGTGTGCGATCCCATTATTCTACCAACTTCTAAAATTCGTACGTTAGTGCTATCATATAAAAACCAAGTTACTTGTAACAAACTAACGTTGCCCGTGGCAAAATATCCAAGAGCAAAAATTAGCTTCAAACTTAAATCTAGCTTCCACCCGATATGACATATATGTTTGTTTGATGTTGCATATCACGCATAATAATATATTTAGAAACAAGCATAAAAAATTATTTAGAAATCCTCAAAAATAAATACAAAACAATTTTTATAGCACACATTTGAAAATATTTAGACTGTTAAAAAGATAAAAATATGATATGTTCGTAGACAAAACAATTCACTAAAAATATATATTAGAAAAGCTGTTTTAAAATTTAAAAATATACAAATAAGTCATTGTACCCACTGTTCCACACTTGTGTATCAACTCTGTATAATCTAAAATGAAAACAAAATTCAGCTTGCTTCATAAGATTTCTTTGTAAACTATATTGGATGTTTATACTCCGGGTGCCAAGACAAAAAGAATTTGTTTGAATGCAACTCTAGAAAGTGCCAAATAAGTTGTCCATGTGAAAAACATTCTTTGCTTATGTGAATTATAGCAGTGTGAAATGTTTGTCCTCGGCTTGATTTATTGTTAGAACAAAACAGAGACTAACTGGGAACTGAACACGTTTAAAGGAAAACGGTAAATCTGTTGGAATGAGAGGGATCTTTGGTATTAAAACTGATTCTCCAGCAACAGAGCCAGTGAAAAGTACTGCCTCAATAAGGAATTTTTTAAAACTTTTTATTTGTAATCGAGTGCCATAGCACAGTTTTGGAGGGTTTGAAGTACAATAGGAGCAACAACTTTTAAAATTAGTTTGTGTGGAAGAAGACCAGGTGGATTAAGAGAATTTAAAAATTCAATTGAATAATGAATAGATTTTTCACTATCCACAACTGTGTTCATTGAATAATAAACTTGGTCAGGGGTATCGAGTAAAGATAGTACCAAGTTGTTGACTTTCTGAACATGGTCATTTGTAAGTGATAAAATTACTCTTTCCTTAAACCGGGCAAGATACTTTTTGCGAAGCTGATTGATATCGGGATAAACCTAAATCATTAATTATTGAAGACTTCTAACAGAAATACAAAAATCATTTGTAATGGGGATTTTCCCGTCAGTCATCAACATTTCACGATTCCAAATTGCAGTTCCATTTAAAGAGAGATGATTACTTTGTTCAACAGAAGACTCTCCTACCCTAAGTGTGGACATTCTTTCTCTGATATTCGTTAACCGAATGTTACTTTCCTCTACATTTTCATTATCGCGCAACAAACGAACGTTTTGGCATTTAATATGCTCCTGCCAAAGTTGGATTTCATTTATTGGGGCATAATGAGTTTTTGAATTGCTCTTTAAAATCAAACGTAAACAAAGAAATGTATTGCATATTCATACTACATCTCTTGCTATTTCGCATGCGCAGTTTGAGGTTTTCGCACATGCGCGGTGTACGAAAAACTACTGTTTTACGCATGTGCGAATCGTAGTAGGAAAATAATTAAAATCGCAATTAAAAAACTCCTTTTTTATTTTGATATGATTTCAGTATATTAACACCTTTCCCAATAAATTCCCTACAAAATGGTACAAATTTCTCTAATATCAGTTAAGTATTTCTCCAGTTTCTCTCTTTCACACATACATATAAGATTAAGATAGATTAAACAAGACAACTAAATACTTCTGTATCGGGATTGCTTTATCGGTACAGCAAAAAAGAAAAAAAATTATGTAGTTAAATCTTAAATAACATTTATTAAAATCCTTTTCCTCCATTTCCTAGACTATTTAATTAATTTCTTCTACTAAAATTCAGTTTTGAAAATAGAAAAAAAAAGAACAATAATAATCTTAATAACTTAATTATTAATAGTTATTAAATAGTTAAAAAAAAGAACAATAATAATTTCGTGAAATCGGCGATCTATGGCAAACAGCTTGTTCGTCCTTAATATCGACTCTTCTAACTTTAAAACTTTTAATGCGAAATGCATTCTTAAAAATTTCGTTTTTGTCTATAATATAAATAATTCTTTGGGGAACACAAAAACATTTCAAAATGTAAGTAATAATAATAAACATATAAAAAAATAATATATAAACAATAATGATATAAAATATACTGACGTGATAAAAGTCATGGAATAGGCAAGCATATAGATAATAGCAGCATCGCATACAAAATGTATAAATGGAAAGTGCATTGACAGGGCTCTCATTTGTATTCAAATGATTCAATAACGTGAAAAGGTTTCTGACGTAATTATGGCCGCACGACTGGAATTAACAGACTTTGAACGTTGAATAGTAGGTGAAACTAGACACATGGAGCATTCCATTTTGAATTCGTGAGGGAATTCAACATTTTGAGATCCACAACATCAAGAGTGGGCCGACAATACCTAACTTCAGGCATAACTTCCCATCATGAACAATGCAGTGGCCGATAGCCTCCATTTAAATGACCGTGACTAGCGATATGAACATAGAATTGTCAATGTCAACAGACAAGCAACACTGCATGAAATAGCGGTAGGAATCATTGCCGGAAATACGACAAGCGAGTCTGTAGTTCAGTCAAGCGAAATTTGGCTTTAATGGGCTATGGCAGAAGAAGACCGACTCAAATGCCTTTATAAACATCACTTCACCTGATTCGATTGGACTCTAGACGATTGGAAAACCGTAGTTTGGTCAAATGAGTCAGAATTTTAATACTGAGGTTGGTTAGTGCAAAGAACTGATGATAGAATTTCGCAGTCCACACGAAGCCTCAGACCCTAATTGTCAAAAAGAAACTGTGCATGCGGATGTTTGCCCCATAATGGTGTGAACTGTTTTTTCATGGATCCAAGTGTACGGACCTTCACCTTCAGCTACTCGGTGAGCAGCTGTAGCTATTCGTGGATTTCATATGCACAGACAATGGTGGATGACAACGCGCCATGCCACCAGACCACAACTGTTCGCGTTGGGTTTGAAGAACGTTCTGACAGTTCCAGTGAATGATTTTTCCACTAGATCGCCTGACATGAATCCCATCGAAAATTTATGGGACATAATCTAGAAGTTAGCTCGTGCACAAAATCTGCACCGGCAACACTTCCACAATTATAAACGTCTGTATAGAGGCAGCATGACTCAATATTTCTTCAAGGGACTTCCAATGATTTGTTGAGTTTATGCCATGTTGAGTTGCTGAGACAAAGTTATAATTTTTTTTAATACGGCCTTGAGTTACATCGGGAACTGAATCTTGTCAGCTAGGGAACAGAAACACTACTTTGGATAATAATAGTAAAAAAATTGAATCACGAAAGTAAATATAAATAACGGAGTTTCTTATATCCAAATATCGTTATAATATGATAAGATTGAAAGATATGAATTTAACGTAATTATCTACTTCGAATTGCTGCAAATACAAATTAAAAAGTATGTAAGAAATAAAAGCAGAATCAAAAATGTTATTTCAGAGTTAATTTATCAAAAAAGTAAATTTTTATCTTATGTTTTAACATTGGCAAAAACAGGTGATTGAATAAAAGCCTTCTGGGATATATTTCATATATTTTTTGCAACTGTTCTTTTCTTGTTTCTAATAAAGTGCACTGCAAAATGTATACATCTCAGACACACTATCTCAACTCATTATTATCTCAAATTATCACTTGAACATTAATTTCCATAGACAAGTCGTAGCGCTTACTAATTTGATCACGGTTCATACTACTTTTGCACTAGATTGAATTTTCTGTTTGACACTTATTTCTATCACTCTGATTTCTATTACATTTTTTAGTATAAATGAATTGAAACTTTGGTGATAAGACGAGCTCGTTTCCGAACATTTTTAATGACTTTCTACAGATCCATCGATTTACTAAATGAAGAGTTGAATTGAGAACAGCTGTAAAAACTTTCATTGAAACAATTTGAAACATTCGCACAGCAGTTTGTTTTACTGTTAACGCGAATTTTTGATTGTTGCCATTCGACAATAAGTAATCAGAATGTTTTCTGTGCCACGCACGTTAGTGTTTTATGTATAATCAAAAATCTATGCAAATATCATGTTAACAAACGCATTAAAAAGTCGATTTTTATAAATTTAATGATAAAATGCTTTTCTTTTGAACTTAAAAATAAATCTTTCAACAATATTTCTGATCTCAGGAATTAAAAATTGAATCTTTTGTTTTAGCAAACAAGTGGGCATGAAAACCTGTGGAAAGTACAAATAGGTATTGTTTTAAAGAATTTTTGTATAAGTCTCTATCGTTAAGAATGATCGCTGATATAACCTAAATTCCCAACTTTTATTTAAATATATTTAATCAGGTTTTTATAAGAATATGGAGTATCAAGCGTTTTAATTTTTATATTTCGTTTCATATTTTTAATAAATTAGTATCGTATTAAATAATAAAAATACCATGTATTTTATTTTAAAAAATTTTATATTTATTTCTTTTTCCACAGTCAATTCGATTTCCTTTTAATTACAAACGTAAGATAGCTTAACAAAATTTAATATAGAAATTAGAAATTTTCTCTTTCAGTCCAGAGATTTTTCATTGTAAGCACTTTAACCCAACCGAATAACTTATTAAAAAGAAAGCACGATTTATTTTAATTCAAAGAGGTCTAGCTCACTTTCTGTATAAAAAAGAGTACATTAGAGAAAAAAATTATTGGAAACAAATAGTTCAGAAATAGGATCATTGTCTTGGAATTAATATTTCGGAGCCTTCAAGTTTTTAAAGATCCTACAAACAAGTAATTTTCTAATATTAAAAGAATTAACAGCAACGTGATTAGCTGTATAATTGTTCCTGAAAAAATTTCGTAGGTATCTATTACGAGTACTTCGGGCTGTTGGTCAGTTCAGAACCAAATGAACTTCAAGGAGCTTCATTGTATACAGAAGAATATTGAATGTGTAATTTTAGTTGGTAATTAAATCGTGCTAAACTTTGGCAATAAATCAACACGCTTGTAAAGAATTAATTACTGACAAATTAAGCTACTCGATGGATTGTTATCTGTGGAAATAAAACGGTGTTAAATTTCTTGAACATATAGAATTTTTTTTTTCACTCTCTCACCTACCCATGAATGGTATTAAAAATATGAGAAAATATCGAAATACTGAACAAACGGGTAGGAAAAAGTTCTCTCAGGAAATGCAATTTAGCGAAATTACAGAGTATAGGTTTTTTTCATTTGAAAAATTATTGGTGAATCAAATTTAATATAAAATAATAATGTGGAACTCACTTGTGCAAAAAACAAAAAGAAACGTAGATACTCGAAAGTTAACGTACGACTCGAAACGAAATGTATTCGACTATTTAAAATCTTTCAATGTATTTTAAATCGAATAAAATATTTGTGAAATTGAAGAATTCATCATGAAGATTAAGAATATAAGTTTGACTATGTTATTTAAAAAATAATTTCATAATTTAATTCATTTAAAACATTTGCAGGTATTACTCAGAATTATCTCATTTTCTTGAAATGTGAAATAAATCTCAGAATGAAAACATTGGAGCTCGGAAACAACTCTCGCCTTGTCATTCATATGTGCCCATTTAACAGTATAATAATTAAGAAGCTACCAAGAAGAAAGCTGGAGATATCTTTTCCAAATGGCTTCACTTGTTTTTACAAATTACTTATAGATTTTGGATGCGGTTCTTCTTGGTCCAGATGGAGAAATATCGAAGCTATCACTACTTTAAAGAATTGCAATTATCCATCACGTTGGACTCTGATTCGTTTTACAGAACTGGACAGTCATGTCCAACACTATCTAAGAATTCAAAAATTCTTGCAATCTCCGAAATTACTAACCGAGATTCTCTTCTTCCAGGAAAGTGTAATCGAAGACGATCGATCAATTGATTTTAAACCTAGCCACGACATGTCAAGCTTTTATAAGAAAAGTGAGCATTTATTTGAAACAGAATCGCTTAGTAAAAGATCTGAGAGTGGACATCGACTTTCGTTCGAAAGTGAAGTCAACATTGCGGGGAAATTGGGAGCATTGGAAATTGAAAAAGTTGGAGATGACGATAAGACAGAGAAAGGTTTGGAGCTGAAGCCAATTGTCGAACGTAGTAAGGGGACCAGAAAAACTCGAAAAGTTCGTAGATTTGGAGAAGGGATACCCGATGGATGCACTTTTGATTTGTCTTTGAGTTATTCCGATTCTGTCAGCGAAGAAGAAGCAGCAGATTCCAAAAGGGTATTAAAGACGGAAAGCATGAGAATGAGCCCCTTCGACTATTTAATAGATGAAAAAGTGGCTTTAAAAGATATAAAATGCTCACAAGATAAGTTATCACAGTTAAAGGATGGCGAAAAGATCAAAGAGACTCCAAAGCAGTTATCGAATTTGGCGGATTATTGTCCAAATATTTCATCCCTCTCTCATATTGCCAGAGAAATGAAGCGATCACAGTCTACGGACTCGCTGGTCTCAACTGAATCGATTCCTTATCATTTAGCTTACCTCAAAGCTAACTTGTCCTTACCAAATTTCGATGAGATTGCGTTCCATCGCAGAACCCATCGGCTTTCGTATGCTACAGATTTTGGCAGTTCGTACAGAGACGAAGAAGCAAACGACTTATCTTTTTGGACACCGGGGAGCGAAAGAGCTTGTGGTCGTGTATACAACCCGACTCCAATATCTCGTAAATTAGAAGTCTTAAAGATGAAGTCTAACTTCATCAGGTGAATAATGCAATTTATTCCTCATAATTGAAAATTAGCTGATGTTTCTTTTGTGCTTTACTTGTTAATAAAATATGAAATGACCTAGCTAATCCAATTTAAAGTTCAGAATTCTTATCCTAAACGCAACGTCCGGAAATACTGAATAGAAAATTGTGCGATATTATGTACAGAAAATCATTTCAAACGGAGTTTTTTTAAAAAATTAGATTCGTTAATTCTTCTTATTTTTTTTTTATCGTTTCAGATCCTGTATTCAGTTTTCATCATCGCAACAGACCTATGGGTCTCAAAGTGCAGATGAAAGCAACACAAACAGTTCTCCTTCCTCTTCGGAACTTCTTTGCGATGAACACACTTGCGGTAATGGAAAAGAGGCTTTTGGATTTACAAAGAAACGTAAACTATTGAATTAATCTCGATTTCTACCAAGTACAAAGATAAATCTGAACATTTCGGTTTCTGTGTGTGCTTGTTGGGGTTTTACAAGTCAAACAGTTTGAATGACAGATGCCACACATATACCGTAGCGAATAGAAAAGTGCACTTTCGAATGATTTTTTGAAAATTAATTAAAATTTTAATTAATAAAAAATTAGGCTGAATTTTGATTTTTTTTCTCGCGATAATTTACAAAAATATTATTACTCAAAAATGCTTTTTTTTAATAATTTCAAAATTTCAAAAATTTTTTAATAACAACAATTTAATAGATCAAATTTTACTAATTTTGACAATGTTTAGAAAAATATTCTTTTCCTAATTTCCAATAATATTTTATATTTTTTATCTGAAATTTAAACCAATTTCATTGTTTCATCAAATATTTAAACGAAATATTTTCATACACTATCGAAAGCCGAGGTAGAAAATTTTACTTAATATCTGTGCAGTTAACAAGTTGAATACGAAATGAATTTGCAATACCGCAAAAATTAGATGAACCAGACAATTGTGTTTTGAATAGCGTTATGATGTCATGGAACTGATATCCATTAAAAATGTTCATTTACGTAATGAACACAACTTGTATGAAAGATCTCAATACCTCACAATTTGACGGAATCGTGGATATAAAATAACGTTTATGCGATATAGCTGAAATTAAGTATAATTAATATTTCTAATGAACCAAATGATTTCCAGAAGCGGTTAGTATTATGTAAAAGAGAAAAATTAAAAGGCCATTCATCCCATGGAAATTTAGGGTTTATTACTCGTTCCATCGTGCTGTTATTATGAACTTTCCGCGTTCAGTGTCCAGTTGGTTCGCTAGAAATATTAGATGCATTAAATTTCAGTAAAATTTCTTGCCCATAATTTTATGATTATGACCTATACCGAAGTTATATAACAAATGACCCAAGAAAACAACTTGAAACTGCTTTAAATGTGACGGAAGAAATTCGAAATGTGTTCTTTACACCGAATATGAATATCCGTTCGAGTCGGGATGAAATCCACTTGCAGGAAGACTTTCTTTCCGAAACAGAATGTCCAGTTATAATTACAAAATAAGTTTTAGAATTATAACATTCATATCGCTAAATGAATGTGATAATCACAAGGCGTTATGACTGAATGGATAAAATTTGGCATCTAAAATGGTGATGCGTATGCAATGCCCGTCAGCACATTTGCATGCAAGTAAGTACGAGAATACAAAAACTCAATGATTTAGATGAATTATAGTACACAATTATCATCTAAAGTGAAGATTCTTAAAGTCTAAGTTGGAAATTCGTATAAAATTTGAACTAAATCTGTAAAAGGCTATCCGCCTGTACTTTCTCATACATGTAAACGTGGTTGAATAACGCAACTTGGATAAATAAAATTTGGTACACAGTTTTAGCATCTAAATGATAGATCCATATTAAATTTGGAATCAAATCTGTCAAAAGGTTGATTGTCTGTTGGACGGTGAATCCTAATGCATATAAATGCCGATAGTTAGAAATAGCAACGAATTAAATAAGATATAGCAGTTGTATTACTCTCTTTTGGATAATAGATGGCGATGCTTGATTAGGTACGCGTCCCATAGTGCACTGCGATTGTAATTAAAATGAGATGATATGCTTTCTGTTAAGCTGCACGCGTGAATGTCTTGTCTTTGTGTTTGTTTAGTGTGGAATGCGATTATGAAATAAATGTTCTCTGCACGGATCATAATGATCTATATTCCATCACAAAATGAAATTTGATATGAGAACCTATTATTGAAATTGTCGCTGTATATTAATTCTTGGCTCAAAAAAAAGTCTCTAAAATTATTTTCAAATATTTTTTTAAATGCTTTAAATTTTAAACTCGCTTTACTTTATTCATTACAAAGTACTGAATGTTTATGTGCTGGAGTCCAAAAATAAAAATCTAAGTATTCACAAACTTTATCCAAGATTTTATGCAGGGGATTCTATCTTTATTAGAGAGTATGTGGGAAAGTGCACTCCCATTGATTTACTTTCATTCATTATACTTCGCAATTCCCAAAAGCTACTTATCGAACTGCTACTGTTACCGAGTCAAAATCCTCTTATCTTTTGGCTTTTGAAGTCGAACACCATTCGCTTTGTAAGCAACTTTTCTAAGAAGTTCTTCTGATTTCTTAAAAGCACTGAAATTCATAACAACTGTATTGACACTGCAATTCCAATAAATTTCAAAATCGAGGAGAAGCTGTTTGCAATTTAGCAATTTTGTTTGAATTGTGAGAAATTGCATATCAACAGCTTTAGTCTATAATAACTGTACTTTTCTATCTCCATTTCCTAGTGTTAGATGAAATGGAAAATGAATATCCTGCCCACCATAGTTTGTGGATTGAATCACCTGACATTAAAAATCAAAAATCTTCGCCTCAAAATTCCGCCATTCCTTTAGACATTGAAGAGGCTTCAGATGCGGCATCAGAAAACTCAGACAAGCGAATAACGGAGGTAGAGCATGTGATGGTGGCTCGCGGATTGAAAGCTATTCAGCAGGAACTCTTTTGCAGAATTGAATCGAGTGAACTAGCGAGATATATCCTGAAACCTCATTCAGTAACTGAAGTAAGTAGATTATTTAACATGTTTAGGCTGTCATATTTCTGTAAATTGCATAAAGCAAAAATGTTCAAAACTCTCTTGAAGACGAATCACTGACTCTAGAAATACTAAATTTATTATTTAATTATTCGGATTGTAAATGCACAGTAAAAAGAAAGCATCACAATTTTATTGATCTATATTAATTAAAAATGACTCGACATTTTAAGGATTTCCGTCAATAATTTCTAATTTTATTATTACATAAAGGCCAATTTCGCACTTCTTTGAAATAAAAAAAAAATAGCTTCTCAATAACATATTATTTCTGCGCATTTTTTTTTTTTTTTAGTTTAATAAATTTTAAAAGTTGACTTTAAACACAATTCCTAAAAATATTTTTTACTGTTGTATTAAAATTCAAACCACTTTCATTGCTTCATCAAATTTTTCATTACTTTCTTTTACCAGTATTCAAATTTTGATTTAATAATTTCAATGCAAAAGAACCTTTAAAATTAGTTTCAATGCAAAAGATTTTTTTCAGCCTTAATTAGCATGATATTTGTTAAAACGCGCTCGCAGCAGCTGCTGCGGGTCGATTTTTTTGCCGAATTCAGACTTCTGGAAATAATACCGTTCCACTAAATGCTACTTAAATACAACTATGCATCGGGAAAATAAAATTGTATTGAGTTAATTGATTATCTTTGCGAAAGACTTTGTTTAACAACAGTTCAATTCTAGACACATAAGGAGGTTGATTGCTACTTTAACATGTGCAGTCATTACCATCATTTAAAAGGAACTTCAATGAAGTGCAAAGAAACTTTCTCTCTATCCCCTCCCCCCCCAATAAAGCTGAAACTTGCATGTGCTATTTTCTCAGTATTGCCTTTGACACACTATATACTAACAGTGTCAACTGATTGCCATCGTACATGGTTCTTAGAACTTCAAAACTAACGCAGTCATTCCCAAATAAACAGATAATAATATTCCAGCTGATCGTTTATTAGAACGAATGGAACTCTTTTTCTTAAATGAACATCTTAAAAAGGAAATAATGTTAAAAAATTCTATATAAATATATTCTTTTTAGGAATACTCTTGTTGTAAATAGTTCGCACGATGGAAATTCGGAAACAATTCTGCTGATTTTTATTGATCATAACTTCAACCTCCTCTCCATCTCAAGAACTATTGTTGCAGAGAGAGTGAAATCATAGATAGACCATCCAACTCAAAGAAGGTGGAAATGTTGGGGTACTGAAATTTCTTTATTTCCCCATAACTGGAGGTAGACAGATAATTTCTCTCAGTCTGATTGCAACTTTAATACAACGAACAAATTTTACTCTGAAAGTCTAAAACTCTAAAAAAAAGTCTAATTACTGCGAAAGTCTAAAAGTTAGGAAACGAAAAATGATTTTAACCTCCTATCTAAATTTCAACTGCTACTTATCTTCCTTAACTGCTTTTAACACGTGGCATCTTGTTGGGAATCTCTCCTCATTTGCATTGTTTCACTTATGAATCCAGAGAAGAAAAATGGTGGGGTTTGGTATTTCCTATGTTAGCGGGAAATTGAATCTACCTTCGCCTTCAGATTTGTTGATAGGAATTTTTTTTCAATACTCTTTATTTCGAAATTAAAATCTAAGAACTAATTATAAAGTATTATTCCTGGAATTCCTTTTTGGGAGATAAACATATCACTTCAAAAAGAAAGAAGCAGTACACAAATTTTTCTTGATTATCCTGCCTTTAAAATTGTGATAAATTTTCGATCTATTTATTCACTCTTACTCAATCTAAAATTTTTACTTTCTCGAATTCGAAGTATAGAAAGAAAAAAAATTATGAAAAAATGCTCCATTCTAAAGCTTTCTGAATTTGAAATAACCATTTACAGAACCATGGAAGTGAGTTATAGTGAACAGAATAAATCAGAAACGGAAATGTTGGAAGAATGAAGTTTTTTTTCTGTTTTCACAAAAATTATTTCAAATTATGGATGACATTTTCGTCACCCACAGAAAAGTCTGTCTATCCATGCGCATGTAAATAAAATAGCACAAAAACGCATGTGCTAAAAGAAGAAATTCACTACACGATCTAATTGATTTAATTGTGTGCTATCTTATCTATTCGTATTCTGGGAAAACAATAACTCAAAAACATTACTGAAAAATGAGATAAATTTCAGCATTTAACAACGAAACAACATGTATTCTATATTGTAAATCTGAAAACCAGATCTGTTAGAGAGTATATTGGTCTGACCATGTGTTTGAAAATAAAATAACTCAAAAACACTCCCACATATTTAAACATGAAATACAGAGGGACTCAGTACGCATTTATCTACAATGGAGTATTCTGCTCACAATGGAGAATACATATCAGAAAGAATAGCATTTTATGAATTCTGTAATTGATTTATTTAGCCGAAATAAATTTCTTCTAAAACTGCAATCATGCAAGCTTTATCTGGAAACAGCGAACACTTTTTCAACAGCGAAATAACCCCCGAAGAAGACATTTGATGCTGTCATTATCAAAATAGCGCTATCCATACTGAAGAAAACATTCTGAGTTTTATGCCAAAACATCTTCGTCTAAAGACAGTTTGGCATTTGGTAAAGAACCCTTGCGTAGTCACAACATTGAATGGGGAATGAAGCAGTTTCAAGACACAGGCTTCTTATGTAACAAAACTAACCCAGGACAAACACCCACCCAAACCAAAGAAAGTGATGAAACGTTTTCACGAAATCTCGAAAAATCGTTGACTTAACAACAAGCGTCAATACCTGAATGATCGTCTACTAAAATACTTGGAATTGGCTGTTCTGGGCCAAAAGATACACCATTGCTTTCGTAACAGTCGAGATCTAACCTCTTGCGAGGTTTTCTTATAAAATTTTGTTCAAGTTTTCGTACCTCTATTTCCCCAGACTTACAGCAACTGAAGCAGGGAAGAACTAATTTATTTGACTCATTAACAAGAAATATTCTATTATGAGTCCGGCAGGAACTAGAATGTCGCATAGACATATACCGTGCCAATGGAGAGACGCACATAAAACAGCTATAGAAACTTGGACAACTCTAGTTATTCGGTAAATTTGATTTATCAAAATAAATTTATTATAGCATTCACAGGTATACTTTATTTTTGTTCCATTCAATATAAATGACCTTTTAGCAAATTCAATACGCGATCTTTTCTTCAAATTTGTAGATTTGTACCTGTTTTTATATCCCAAGATTTTAAGAGGATATATCATATTTATACTCTGTTCCTTGTATTATAGCACGCAAGGAAACACAAAACGCGGCATAGTTTGAAAATGTACGAAAAAGCAAGAGAGAAGAGAATCCCTACTACACTCATGTCCATAAATTAAGGATAATTCAGAGTCACGCGGAAATCGAACTCTAAAATACGTATATCCCCCGTAAAATGACAACACACATCTTCAAAAATCTGATGCAAATTGCAGGAAGCCACCAGATGACATCGATAGTACGTCACAATGACGAAAGTTTAAGAAAGTGATGTATAAAGAATACAGGCAAAGAAGTAAAATTGTTCGCAAGCGCTTTATAAGCCTTTCAGTGCAATAACCACATAGTTATGACACAAAGGATGCATTTAGATGATTTTTTACGTGGTAGAATTATCGGCCGTCTGGAATGTGGGCGTACCCAGCTGGAAGTATCCGAGGAACTTGGAATCGCCCAGAGTGTCATCTCCAGGCTTTAGCAACGATTCCAAGATGATGGCAATGTGAGTAGACGTTACAGCACGGGTTGCCCCCGAGTTACAACGCCGAATGAGGACCGGTATTTGGCAGTTACTGCCAAAAGAAACAGACGGATCACAGCATCAAACCTGTCTCTCAGTTCTCTTCAGCCACTGGTACGACAGTTTCAAGGCAGACCGGGTACAGACGCTTAGGGCAGATTGGTCTATATGCCCGTAGGCCTGTCAGATGTGTTCCACTTACTGCAACTCACTCTCGCCTGCGGTTAGCTTAGAGTAGAGAGGATGCATTAGGGACACCACAACATTGGGCTTGTGTGATGTTTTCAGACAAGTCCTGGTTTAGTTTGCAGTTTGATTCTAGCTGGACTTTCATATGGAGAGCACCAGGTACCCATTATCACCAAGAGAACATCATTGAACGACTCCGGTGGTGCAGGATTGCTCGTTTGGGGTGGAATTATTCTGGGTTCCAGAACTGACCTGCATGTTGAAATTGGAACCATGACAGGCCAAATCTATCGGGACGTCATTCTGGAATAACATGTACATTGGTTTCGGGGCGCCTTGGGCGCAGAATTCGTGTTTATGGATGATAACGCACGTCCTCACCGCGCAAACATCGTAAAAGAATGCCTCCGATTGGAGGATGTCACCCGTATGGACTGGCCAGCTTTCTCACCGGAGTTGAATCCAGTAAAACATGTGTGGAAACTTTGCCGAAGAGTTGCAGCCCGTTAACCACCTCCTACATGTCTACCGGAACTTCGGAGAGCATTGCTTGATGAGTAGTGTAATATTCTCCAAGATGAGATCGATAATTTGATACTCAACATGCCTAGGCTTTGTACGGACTGTATTGCATCGTCTGGGATTCATACTATGTATTAACCATCATACCAACCATGTAATATTGATTTTCGTAAATAGGTGTTTTTTTTTTGTTGTTTTTTTTTGTAATTTGCTGCAAGGAGCAAAAAATCGCAATTTTTATTAATATCAAACATATATCAACTTTTTTTCTCTTTACCTTTTGTTTAATAAATAGGCTTTACAAATAAGTCACATTTGTTTTGCTTCTGTCTCTTTTCCTGAACTTGCGTTATCCTTAATTTATGGACATATTATATTTTGTTCACAACAGTGTGGATAATGAGGATTTCATTTCAAAATCAATTCAAATATTAGCAAATGAATCCGCTTCCAAAGTCAATAGTTCAAAAGAATGATAAAATCTTGATTTTTAATTTAATAATGAGCATTCATTACGATGATTTATTATAAATACATCTTGCAAAATCATATCTGTACACATTCCAATATTTGCAAGGACTCTTTTAGGACTTGCTTTACAAATTATGCACTTTCCTTATCGAGTATAAGAATTTAATTTAAAGAGAAAATTACACTGAAATTTGCAATATCTCCACTTTTCAATTCTTTTAAATTCAGATTGATTTCGTATTCTTTTACATATTTATTATTACCAAAATTTTAACTGACTTTTTATTTACTTCGAAGTTTTTCTATTGGAAGGCTCTTCAGATATAGGGAGGAGAAAATTCTGGCATGGTAGTTTCTTCTCGCCACCCGGGTGGGGACAGATATTATGTGAGATCGACTATCACCACCGATGAGGGGACGGGCTTCACATGGGAAGGGTTGTACTGTGGTCGGTGATGACCTTAGGACTCAAACTTAGTTCTTACCAATGTTGCCGCGATGATCTGGTCATTCAGATTTTAGGGAGGGTCGGAGTAGTCAATGTATGCTTACTTCGACGTTATAAAAGTAAAGAATTCACTGATGTGGATAAAAAAAAAAAAATTGACATTTTCTTTTCCAGGTCAACTCTCCTTATCTATGCGGGTATCTGTACTTTTTCGAGAGAATGAGGAATTTGGTAATCAATGAACTGCTGGCTGAAAATGCATCACTAGAAATGGCGGATGTATTTCGTTATTTTGCTCAAGTAATTTTTAAAGCTTATTGTTTCTCTTCTAATTTCTCACGAAATTCTTAATCTGCCCAATATCATATTCTCAATGATTGTGTTTAAAATTGTTTAAAATTTTATTTCTTCAGGTGCAAGACACATAAAAAAAACAATATTAATTTCGGTATTTGGTCACTATTAATTACATTCAGATTGTATTCTTTGACGAATTTTAAACAGAATTCTAAAACAAAGCAACAGTCCATCTAGTTTCATTCACATAAGCATGAATAGTTTCTTATATATAAAATGTACAATATCCAAATTCATCTTTTAAAAACCGATTATTTAAAAAAAACTGATCTATGAAATTTGGGACTTTTATGTAGCATTTATGCCTACTAAATGGTTTTTATTTAAAATAGTTGGCAAGTATTATTTTTTCAAACAAAATTTCTTAGTAGTTCTTGGCAGACCATGATTTGGTTAAAATTTGATTCACATTTGAACCAAAACTATTTAAGTATGCAAATATCGTATTTTTAAGCAGAAAAGAAACTTATCGTTGAAGAATCGAGCTCTAGACTTTTGCAATCATTTTTACAAAGCAAGTTTAATTTACATTTTCTCCCGTTATCTAAAATTTTCTGATTTGAATTTAAACGATTATATGTATTTATAATAATTAACTATTTAATTTTTTTTTTTTTTTTTTTTTTTTTTTTTGTTTAGGTTGCGTATTTGTGCACGCAGATGCATGACAAGCAATCTACGGGCGCAATCCTTAGTGGTCTCTGCAGTCTAAGAATTCTCAGACACCAGGACCTCTTGTTGACATTGTATGAAAACATGCCGGATGAAATGAGGTAAACATTGTTCACTGAGTGCACGCAGGAATTCGCCATCAGCAAGACATGGAACAGGGAGTAAAACATACATAAGATTGAGCTGACGTATAATATCTAGAAAGTATAAAATGCAGTTTCCATTTTGTGTGTTTGAATTTTTTTAAACATATCGCTCACTTTCACTGAACTCATCTTTTGTGCCTACTAAGCCGAAAAAGTATTATTATGTAGTGCCTAAATATTTTCTATGACTCTCGGGGAAGATATTATTTTTTTAATCGTTGAATACATAATGCATAATTTGCGTAAAAATACCAGGAACTCTGCAAGAGTGGAACAATAAACGTTGTAATGGGTGGAGCAAGAATAAAAAGTAACAAAGAATGAATGGCATAAAATAGTAAAATCGAAGCTTAAAGTGAAAAATTTTATAAGGCTTCTGCATTTCAAACCCAAATGAAGCATATATTCACAGTATTCAAACAATAACACTTCAATATGTTTGTGCTAATGCAGAACATAGTTGATAATATGGGTAAATGGTTATGATTAATTATTCAGGGTGTCCTAAAAGCGGTTTAATTAATTAACTATTAGATGTAAGTGGGCAATGTAAATTCCGAAGTAGTTGAAAATAAGGTACGAAATAAGACCATGTTAATAAAAATATCTTCCCGTTAATTTTCTAAAAGATTCACTTTTTAAGTTTTTATGCGACACTCTAGACAAACTTAATCTATACTTATAATAAAGCTCAATGTGTGTGTGTGTTGGCGCTCTACAGGCCAGATCGTTCGTCCTACAGCTACCAAATTTGGCATGTGTCTACCTTGGAGGCCGAGAATGTGCACATCGAAGCGATTTTTTTTTTAATTTTTAATTCGAATTTTAATTAATTAAAAATGAAGCGAAATTTTGACGTTTTTCTGCTATAACTTTCAAAAATATCACAGCACAAAATTGATTTTTACATCATACTGAAGATAAAAAAAATTATCTTTTTAATGCTACTAATGTTTTAGCCAAAAAATTAAACTTCTATTTTTTATGAATTTTTAAAAAATAATGTAATTATATTTTTCAACAACTTATATCGAAAAAAAAAATAACTTGCACGAGCACGTGATGCTTCAATGGGGGAAAAATTAACTTTTAACAACGTGTTGCCATCATATTTACAGAAGGTCAAATTAAAAAATAAATCAACTGCTATTGCAAATTAAAAGTATAAAGATGTAATTTTCAGCACGTGTTTATATGAAATGAAATAAATATGAAATATGATATTTTATAAAAAGTAAATGCAAAGAAAAACAATATCGGTATTATTTATTTAATAAAACAGCTTTAATTAAAGTAAAAATGGTTTAATATACACCCTTTCAATTCAGGATCCAAACGGCTAATTTATAAACCTTTAATAATAGAAATACATGCATTAAAATGGTCTAAATGAAGTAAATAATCATATTATATGTAACTTGAAGGTAAAAATGCTCTAATAAATGACGAATGCTTTAACTTTTATCTATGTCCTCTGCTCAGTAAATCATATTTAACAAAATATTCTTGAGATGCTAATATTTTATATAAAAAGAACTGAATTCCATTAAATTAGTCTCTAAAACTGACTGATTTATAAATATTTGAATATCACTATTCAATAAAAATGGGTGACATTAGACCACTTTATCGGTCATCTCAAAGATGATACCCCATTCAGAGCCCAGGATTTCTCCAGACTGATTGGCCTAAGAATATCAAAATGTTGATTTTTCTAAACTATTCTATTCAAAACTTCATAATCGATCACATTTTATAGCAGAAGGTATCAATATTTATTTCCTTATTTAAAAGTTGCAGTGTCAAGAATATTTCGTATAATATAATTCCTTAGGACCAAATGACTGTATAGATTCATAATTTTTTGAAGTACATTTAGAGACCAAAACAAAATAAAATATTATTATTAACGCCATTGAAATCTATTTGACAGTAAAACTAAAAACTGAATTTTATGAAGAATCTGAGAAATTTTTGTAGAATGTTTCTCAAGATATTACATAAATTATGAAAATTATAGTAGTATATAGTAGTCACGTAACACTGAAATGCTGATCAACTGCTTTTCAGTATTCATTTCAAAAAAAAGTTTTTTATATTGATTGCAGTTTAATCATTTCCACTTGAACTTAAAGTTGAAATTTCACGGAGCTGACAGAAAATTAAAGAAATACGTAGTAGATTATGGCTTAATAGTATGAAGGAATAATAATATGATAGAATTTTTAATAGTATGAGTGAATTATATGACTATCAAAATTTCAAGCTTAAAAATATTTTGATGAAGAAGCTATTAAATACAAGTTACATAAAATAATTAACTGATAGGTTTAACGAGCATTAAGATCGGCGAACTGGTTGGTCCCCAAAGACTGTTAGTAATTTATAAAGCCTTAACTGTTTTTTTTTTTTTTTTTTTTTTTTTTTTTTGCTACAACAAACCTCATATTCGTAACTTTAAAATTGAGTGAGTTATATTTAATTGAAAATTGAACACGCTGCATAGGGACCATATACCAAAATAGAAATAAAATCTGTTGCATATTGTAAAAATATTTATGTTAATATTTGTTTTTAAAAACTGCACACTGAATTGCAGACGATTTTCTTTTATCACAATATCTTTCTAAAATACATTTTATAGAATGTCTGGTTATTTGTATTCATAATTCTTTTATTATCTGCGCCAACCGCGGGACCACATAAAACGAAATTGAGGCAAATATCCCACTGCTCGCATAGGCAGATCATTGTTTATCTCTGTCTATTAAAGCTTTATTTAACGCCATTTGGGATTTTTTCGACATATGCTCCTGCATTTTTAATCTAACAATTTCCACTATCGGTTCATATATGGCCCCTATTTTCACTGAAGAAACATCGTTTTAAGTGATGTGAAAAACGGTATAAGTCTGTCCTCCCCCCCCCCTCTATATCATGGTTCATTTGGTGCAAAGATACAGTTGTGCTGTTTTTTTCTAATGATCTTGTTGGACGGAAAAGAAAAGAAAAACTTTTTAACTGGCCCAATTTGTGTAGAAGGGTCGCATAAAAGTTTAAAAAGTGTCACTTTTTGAAAATTATCGGCAATTTTATTTTTATTAATGTACCTTATTTTGAACTATACGCAATTTACATCGTATATTTTTCTCTAATGTGTAAAGAATGAAACCGCTTTTCAATCTTTTTGCGACAGCCTGTATATAAAATCTGGTTTAAAAGCTTTATTTTGGTGAAATCGTAAATATCAAATGCATAAGAAATTTAATTGCAATTAAACGCTACCAATATTTTTGGCAAATCTGTTGATTGCCAGGAACGCCTATTATAAAATAATTAATTCATTCATTTAGAAATTGCACAGTGTGTTTCTTTATTATTCAGATATGACAGAAACAGAAAAGTCTTCACCATCAGTGAAGTTGTTAATTGAGTTCTAAAGGTGCAAATCTAACGGTCTAACAGTACTCTTGTAAAGATATAACTGTTTTAAATATTTTATTGTATTTTTAAATGTTAAGAAAGATAGATCTTTCTAATAATCACAATTTTGAATAATAAATTTTGAAAAAAAAAAAATCGCAACTTTAAAAATTTTATATCATTAAAAGAAAACTGAAGTTCAGATGGCAATCCTACAGCTAGGTAAGTGTGATCACGGTATAGTAAAGCAACTATACCCGACCTAATGCAAATGGCAGCAGCGCCGCTAGTGGCGAATTTCGGAAGATAGCAGTCGATTGGAAATCAAAACAAATAGAGATAGAGCTAAATTTACTGTTAAAAAGTTTTAGAGCATCAATTTATTAGTAAGAAAAGACATTTGGTTCACAGAGGTAAGATAAATTATCTCCTGTATAGCCAAAAATGTCCGAAATCAATGCACGACGATTCTGCTCTGGATATTCACATTTAGGAAATGGAGCCGTGCGCAGTTCCTGATTGTGACGTGGTACTCTACTATACGAATGTACAACTTTAATTTCCAGTGCATATAAAATTTTTAGTTTAACGTTGTTGACGCTCACTTGATACAAGCAGCATAACCTCATAGCATAGATGACAGACGATACTTTTATTCCCAATGGGCGAGGGGTTTTATTTAAAAAATTTTATTTTCCGTGTTATGACAATCTGAATCGTTGCCTAACGACGAGTCCGTGTTTTTGTTTAGAGTGACAAAATAAATGGAAGTCTGATTGATCCTAAATGAATGAGATCCTTTTATAGGTACATTTCTTAAACTTATAGCAAGATGCGATGAGCGAGGATAGAACCTGAGACCTTGTGGTTCGCAGTCGAGTAACATGACCACAATACAAAAGCAATTGCCCGTGTAGCGTAGCTGTTAACTGGCTTATAAGCTTTCACTACAGACTCTCCCTCCAGTGAGTCGGCGGTGAGACGAACGATATGGCTGTTGAGTGGTGATGTATTAGCCGTTGAATCCAATGCGCCTGTACCTATTTGAGAAGCGCCAAGCGTTATGGCGAACGTGTGTGGGTGAGTGGTTGCTGTTGTTGCGTGGAGTCTGACGACTTTGCGTTGCTGAGGCCTTTCTTGTGTTGCTGCGTCAAGTAAGTCTGACGACTTTGTGTTGCGACTTTGGTTTGCTGTGGGTAGATGGCGCCCCAACAGCTGTACGAAGGTTGATGGTTCATCGTCCGAGGCATCAATGTAGCGAAGTGGGATGAGCGAGAATAGAGCCCGAGACCTTGTGCTTCGCAGCCGAGTAACATAACCACAATACAAAAACAATTGTCCGTGTAGCGTAGCTGTTAACTGGCTTATAAGCTTTCACCACAAAGTAATGTATTAAAAATAATCTTTTCTTATAATTTGGAATTAGAATTAAGCTATCGGGAAAAGGCAAACTTCACTGACTTCCAATAATAATACTTTAAAACTTTCTAATTGGAAATTTAGTTCTAACTCTTTTCATTTTCTATTTACTATGATTTTATTTCGAAATGACCATGTTCCAAATTTTGCCACTAGGGGATGCTGCAGTCGTTTGCATTATGTCTAGAGCAGTCGCTTCACTATACCATTACCGCGCTTGCATAGCTGTGACTCTGTCCATTCGCAAGTTAATGGGACTTTCCTATGCACTCTGTATTTATAGGCCAGTGTTCACAAATAAAATTTATTCAAAATTCTAAATTTATATTCCTCAAACACATAGAAAAATCTAACAGAAATGAATTGTCAAGTTCTTTTGTATGTTTGTGAGATTATGAAATTCTTCTACGAACCCTACGATTTTATTACACAGCTCATTTACATTCTAAAATTGTATTTTGCCTAAAAACAGTTATCAACTTACAATTAATAAAGTAAAAGTAATCTGATTTACATGACTGAATTTTGCCAACAGCGTTTTATCCCAGATTTTGAAAATTGGCTGGAACGAAAAGAAACAGGGGAATATCAAGTCAGAGATTCCATTCTTCAGAAATACTATAGAAGAGCTATTTGCAGAACTTCCAAAAAAATTCACTCCACGCACTTACAAGCGTCGAAGATATTCAGAATTCCTTCAAGGTAAGATTCCCATGCAGTTCGTAAAGTTGCTCATAAAATGTACATTTGTTGTTGTTGCCTGTTTGGAACCTGTTGCCAAGACAAAAGAGCTTTCAATGAAGAAATATTGGAAATATCTTCGAAAACGTCAGTTGTATGAAACTCAAAATAGCCTCAAAGGCGCCTCAGAAGTCTCCCTGTCACATTAATATATCGGGATGCGGGAAGTCGCTCACATCTCGCTTTTCCCAAACCAAGTGAAGGTCGTGTTCCCCTTCTCTCCGCTGGAATCGATCTCCTCTTCTTCTCGCCGCGCTGACATTTTTCCCGCGCTAGTGGTGAGCAGCTACCAACATAATCGTATATTTAATAAATTAATGATATTTATAGAAAACTGTCCTTAATTTGCTTAATATTTTTAAAAAGAAATAAGCTTTAAAATTTATTTAACTTTACATTTCAAGATATTAATAATATATTTAAAAATGCAGATCACTATTAATAATTCATTTTGTTGCAAAATTCATAGTCTCGAATTACAATTTATAAACTGTAAATAATTTAGCATCATTTTACTAATAAATCAATATTTTAAATCTTATCATATTGCTAAATTTTTAATAACAATAATTTTATAGTCTACTAAAAAGCTAAATTTCCTTATTTGAACTATTTTTAATTTTTATCTCATACTAGATGACCCGGCAAACGTTGTTCTGCCTTATAAATTATTTCTATTGAATATTTTGGTTGTTAACGAATGTATTGTAAGTGTGTAGGGATGGGATCTATGACAGAAAGAGGAATGAAGCACTGTAGACGATGATCGCCGATAAAAGCTATAAAACACCAACCATTCATTTTCTCAATACAATGCATTTCATTAACGTTACGAACGTTTGTTTGATCTCATAAAAGTTAAACGTAAAGTGAAAAAAGTAGTATATTTTTTGTCCTAAAGTATAAAAATGAAATAAAGAAAATCAATATTCATTTCAAAGAGCAATTGAGTGTACGATTATTTTTTGTCAATCCGTCTTTAGCCTACTTAAATAAGCTCGATGGTTTGTCCACGCGAGAACATGCCATGTATAACTGTCCGTGTGAAAAACATGGTGTGCCCAAATCTAAGCCGCTAACAGACATCGTTTAGCCTTGCGATTTATTGATTATCATTGCGAATGCCAATCTAGTAAGAAATTGAACACGTTTGAATTCAATTGGCACGTCTATGAGAATCATTGGAATTCGTGTCAGCAAAACAATTCCGACCCGGAATTTGCCATTCAAAACGGTGGCTTCGATAACGTTTTTCATCAATATTTTAATGACCAATGGGTGCCATTGCACAGCCGTGGTGGGTTCAAATTCCGAAGTAAAAGAACCGTTGAACCAACTTCAGTCGTAGAAGGTGTAGTGACATGCCTGATAAATCCAGTGAGTTCAAAACAACGACCTCTGTATCTTGAAGTTTGAATCGTTCATATCCTCATTTTTTGCTACCAAAATGGCTCTTTCTGCCAGCCACTCATTATTGTGTGCGTACATCGTGAAATATGCGGTCAATCAGAGCATTTTGTGAATCAACGATAGTGCTGAAATTAGTGGGCAATTTTATGCATCCAGTATTTTTATAGACAGCAAATTTTCAATCTCCAATATCCAACAATTGGTTCGAGAATGTGTCAGCAGATGGATCTTGTAGCATTTGTACGCGCATGTTTATTTTTAGCTGGACTTTTTCAACATTACGCGACAGTGGCGATGATTTCAAGCAAGCGTTGATCTCATTAGCGTACGTTGAATGTGAAATGACGGGAAGTGTTTGTCTGAAATTACCTGAAAGGAGTAATAGAATGCTGCCGAATAGTTTTTTTATATATATATATATATCTTTGAGTGTTCTGTTCAACGCCTCAAGAGATGTTTGTGTTCCATAGTGTAATCATCCCAAATGATAATTTTGCATTTTTTCATTACCGTGGCCATGGACGATTGTTTTTTTTATATTGTACACTATGTCTGGGTTATTTTGAATATTCAGAGACAGCTTAAATGCTGCATGAGCTGTTCTGCCTCCACCCAATAAAGTTACTGCAATGCCAGATGATGAACGGCCAATACGATGCTATTATTAGATCGTATTTTGGCGAGAATTAGCGAAATGAGAATTGTTTTGCCAGTTACACCTGGTGCATCAAAAAACACCGTGTACGAATTCTATGCAATATATCGTCAGTCAATGAATCTTTGTGCTTATCCCACAACGTGTCTGCTCGTTCCGGGAAACATGTAGTCAACACTATATCAAATAGTAAACGAATTTGTTTGGCTGTATAGCCCAATGCTGCTTCAGCAAACATATCGTCCCTGTGATTGTCGTCTTCGAGCAAGCCGAGTGCAAGGCATGCCTCTTTATATGTGGGATACTGTTGTACATTCACTTTGCGTATATCTAGGAATGACAATGGGCCGGTGACATTAACCAACAACAGTCGCAGATAGAAGCACTCAATCTGCCTTGGATTTATTGTATATATTCGGTCCAAAGTGTTTGATTTGAATAGACGGGGCACGCATCAATTGGTGTGCTTTACTTGCGGGGCATCCATTTTTTTTTGTTTGATTGCAGTGTTCGTGCAAAGGCACCGAAAGTATCCGCATGACTACACAATTCAAAAATTTTCGGTGAATGTATTTTTTGGTGGATTTATGTCACGCTCAATTGCTGTCTCGTTGGTGAAAAATATGCGCTGGCCATTTCCAAGATGGACGGCTAAATTTATAACTGCTGGGTCTCGTTCATGAATTGGGAAACCAAAGATACGCCTGACAGCTTCATTGGAGCTGATGTACCGGTCAAATTGGTAGCGTATTATTTCGTCGTTGTCATTCAATAGAGGCGTATTCACATCGGTATTTTGAATGTGAAACACAGCCAAATTTTTGTCAAAAAAGTAGAAAAACAATTTTGGATAGGGACACCCTAATTACCTAGTGTTATGAAATATACTTTACGACCTATTCTCATACCTACCAAATACACATAAAAATCGGTCGAGCCGTTTCGGAGGAGTACGAACACAAACACCGTGACAAGAGATTTTTATATATTAGATATTATTGTTTTACATAATAGTTATGCTTGAAACTAATTTTGATTATCAAATTCATCTTTAATTTGTACCATTCATATGAATAAAAATTTATTAAACCTATCCATTAACTGATAATTACTGTTGCAAGCTATTAAATAATGTGTGCAAGCAAGTGTATAAAACAAAATATACAATCAAAGACAAGCGTATGGAATTTCCGGGCTCCAGACTTTCTTTCTGGGACACAAAATCTGAGATAAAATGCATCAAACTATTCAAAATGAAAGCCCAATTCCCAATTAAATCATTCTTTTTATTTCACTTTTTAATTGCAGAGTGGTTTCAATGGAAAAGAGAGAGGAAAAAACCAGACACATTAATGGATCGTATAACGAATGCCTTGTCACCAGTCTTAACGAAATGCAATGGAAAGAAAAAGAGATCGCAGCCGGCGCGTGATTACAGTTCAGATGATTTTTTCACAACACGCTACAGAGAACTGGAAAAAATAATAAATGCTATTGAAGATTGTAGAAAATATTATTCATTTAGGGCAGATTATCTTCCCTTGGGTAAAGATGTAAGATATTTCTTGCTTCACAAAAAATTAAGGAATTGTTCGCATTAATACAAATCAAATTAAAATATAAACATCTGTATTCTTAAATAGGATACTAAATAATATTAAACTAAATCTGCATGGTGATAAAAGAAATTCTAATGTTAAATTATAAAATTAAAGAAACAAGATTTTTAAAAGCTATAATTGTATAAATTAAGAAATTTTGTTAACTTTGTCTAGTTTTAAAAATCATTTGTTTATTTTTCATTTTGGGTGAAAAGTTAACAAATGATTTAATAGATTTTTTTTATTTGAACCGACTAATGTAAGTTCAAAGTTAATTATGAAATAATTTTGGCTGTACTTATTTACGAAAACATATTCTAAAACTTTTAAATTATTAAATTGTTCCGTTTATCTTTTAAAAAATATTTGTATACTCATTTCACTAACAATCGCGTTTTCATATCAAGATGCAATAAAATACAATATTTTATCGCAAAATAGAAGATATTTCACTCTCCTTTTGTATTTCTTTCTTTTTCTTTTTCCTTTACGTTTGTTATTAAGGTTTTTTAGCAGCGGAAGTATTTACGATAGCAGTGTGCTTGTATGCCTTCTGCCCCATAATTGGCTCATATAAATTTGTCTAGCTTCTCTCGAATCAATTTTTAAAAAAATTCTATTTATTCTTAAATCTTTAAAAAATCGTATGTTTTAAAGAAATTAAATGTCTTTATATTCTATTAAAAATCTTATTTTCTTTAAAAAGAAATGAGATGAATTCTGATCAATTTATTTGCTTTAAATAAACTTCATTCATGTCATTCATAAAGTTTTCGCTTATTTCGAAGATCTTCATTTCGAATCTCTAGCCCGACATTGAAATTTTTCATTTTTTTATTAAAGATGTTTTTCTCTAATTGAATATACCATTCCTCTCATAAATTCAATTAAAAATTGTTAGGAAATTTCGGCATTAAGGTTATAAATTCCAAATTATTTTGTGTCCCGTACTTTATTGAAAAAATGATGCAATGCATTTTGAACCTGCTTTTGTGCGTCATTGGTATGAATAAATCACTTCACGTGACATTAAACATTTAACTATTTAATCGGTATTGCATCTGATATTTATGTAACCTAGCAACTATAACTAATATAAAAATTTTAGAATTAAGACATGAGATAAATACGTGTCGTTATGTTTTTGTAAGATGTTTTGGTTTGGTATTGGTCTCAGGTCCTGTAATGACCGTTTATGTTTTTATAAGTTTTCCCCGTCATATCTGTAAATAGTTCATTATGTGTTCAATTCTATTTCCTCGTAATAAATTGTATTTAAATTAAATCTTTCCTTTTGTCAGACCCAATCTATGGAGACTTTTTATTCATCATCATTTCCACTGCAATACTCTAATATCAAACGGCTGAAGTCCCAGCAGTTTTATAAAATATCATTGTAATAAAAATTATATTATTTGCACTGCAAATAACAGAAATAAATTATAGAATATCTAAACAAAAATTTTAATTTTTCGATGTCATGATCTCGCGAATGCGCAAAACTTCATACTATCGAATTCATTGCGCATTCAGAATAGATATACCATCAAATATAATTCGAAATACTGTTCTCAAATTAGATCTTATATCGTCCTAGTACTCAAAAGTGTGTAGGTTGGTGGTATGATATCTCGTGAATTATCTACATTTTACAGGTGGAATCTTACACCTTTCAACTTTTCATTTCAATTCTTTCGAACTTTCCATTCAATTCAACGTTTTTATTTCATATTTCTGCTCACATTTCGAATCTGAAACCAGTTTTTCAAATCTCTCTTTTTTAAAGAATTTTTCATTGTACATACAATTCTTATAAATTCAATAAAAAATTATGTAATTTTCTCTTCAAATAACTGAAATAAAATACAACATATATATATTGATTTTTAGATGTTAGGCTCTCGCACATGCGTAAATCTCGCTTCAATCCAATCCATTATGGTTTTAACTTAGCATAACAGCTAATATAAATCGAATTGCTCTTCTCAAATTAGATATGTTTGCACAGTTGCTCTAAGCGTGTGTTGCATGTTTATATGATAGCTCGTTCGCTTATTTTGTAGGCCTTCAGTTCGAATCTGAAAGCGGCTAGAGGAATTTTCTCTTTTTTTTATTTGATATTTTTTATCCTATAGTACATACAATTCCCATACATTCATTTAAAAACTATATTATTCTCACATGAAATGACTGAAATAAACTACAAATTCCTACCAAAAAGTTTTAATTTTTAGTTGTCAGTATCTCAACCATGCGCAAAACTTCATATTATCCAACGCAGTGTGCATTGAGATTAGATATACCATCAAATATAAAATGAAACGCTGTTGTCAAATTAGATGTTATATCTGCACTTTTAATTGAATCGTGCGTAGTATAGTGGTATGATAACGCTTGATTTTCTTTTTTTCTTTTAGAGATTTTTTTATCTTATTGTAAATACAATTCTCATAAATGCAATAAAATTTCCATTATTTTTACTTCAACTTAACTGAAATGAATTACAAAATTCCTCTACATTTTTTTTTTAATTTTTAGATGCCAGAATCTCTCGCAGGCACAAAACTTGTTTTTATCCATTACGTTGTGGTTTCAAAATGGATTTACCATCAAATGTAATACTGTTCTCATATTAGAAGTTATATCTGCACAGCTTCTCAAAGGGAGTGTAACATCTTGGTATGACTTTAAAAGTCCTTTAGTTCAAATCTTGAGACCCATCAAAGAAAATTTCGACCCAACAAAGAGATTTTTGATTTTATTGTGCATACGATTGCCATAAAGTCTATAAAAAATTCTATTATTTTCACTTTAACTAAATGAAATGATCTACAATATTCTTATCCAAAATTTAATATTTTAGATTTCGCACCTGCGCAAATTGAGCTTCTATCCAATACATTGTGCTTTTAGAATAGATATACCATCCAAATTGAATTGAAATGTTGTTCTCCATTTAAATGCTGTATCCGCACAGATGCTCAAGGAGTGTACAGCACGGAGCGTTTATTTTGTTTGAAGGCCTGAAGCTCAAATCCGAATCCCAACATTCATTTTTTTATTTATTAGATCTCATTTTATATAAAATTCCCATAAATTCAATCAAAAATTCTTTTCTTTTCACTTCAAATAACTGTAATGTACAACAAATACCCAAAGAATATGTTTTTATTTTTTTGATCTCATGCTCCCGAGCATGCGGAAGACTTCCTTGTGATGCCTGTGAAGAGTGTGTTGTGCGATGGTATGATAGCACGTCGTTTCCGCCTATTCTGCATGCCTTCAATTCGTATCTGACTCCGTCATTCAAAATATTCTCTTTATTTTAAAAACCAAATGTAGACCTTAATTTTGGGGACATTTCGCGGTAAAGTACCAGGAAATATGCTATTCAATTAAAAAATATCAAGTTAAAAGAAAAGGATTAAATATTTGAGAATATGAAACGGAATATTAATATTGTTTCAAATTCATAATGTAGTTCCAAGAGCAGTGGGACTCATGAAAAGGAATGTCGTCTTAATTATTTATTAGAATTATTTAGCTTTAATGGATGGTGAATGTATGTCGGATTCATCTTGGCGACAAATAAAAATTTCTGGTATCCACAGGAATTTTGATGATAGGCAAAAAAATTTTATTGTTTATTTTTATTGTTTTCTACAGATTTTGTGTACTATTTTAGATACGAGATCTAAAACTTCAAAGCAATGCTCCATTTATTTTACTTTATAAAAATGAGATTTATTACAGAATATCTAAACATCTAAAAGTCCTGTCATCTTAATAATTCCTATAATTTTTATATCCCAGGATGTGCAAAAGTTCTTCTGTTCAATATCATACTTCTCTCATCTAACTTCATCCAAATTTTGAAAGTGCGAAAAAATGTTTCAATTACATATCAATATAAATTTGTATTTAATAATGTTACAGCCATTAAAATCATTTATTATATAATTTAGAATAATACAATTTTTCTAGTTTTCATCTGTCATATTTTCTTTTCCGAAAACATACATTTCTGCAATAATATTACATTCATCTTGTAATTTTCTTACATACTCAAGTTACATTTTACACTTGCAGTAGCTCTAAATTATTATTCCATCTACAATTAAGAAGCGAAATTTTAATTGGTTCTCATCCTTTTGCAATATGTAAGAGCGTCGACGATTTGTAGACACTTTTTTTCCCTTTCCAATGGAAATTATTTTCCTCCCTTGGTTGCGCTTGACTTGCAGATTTATTAAAACAATCAACCAAACTCTTCTATTTTCGATTCGATGATGAGCCTGTCTGCCTCAATCGGTGTCATCATTAGTAGAATTATTGCTACTGAAGATCTGATATCTGAAGGTGGTCAAAATTAAAACACCCCTACTCTGAGTTCTCTATACAGGGAATTACTCAGTGTAAAGGCTCCAAAAATGTTGAACATACTTTTCAAGATATGGGGAAATAAATTGCGCGAAACAAAAATTAGTTCCAGAAACAGCGATAGATGGCACTGTACAGCAAAAAAATATGCTGAAAAGATACAAATAATTACAAAACACACACACACACGTGTTATGGAATTTTTCCTTTCTAATTTCTATTACAGATGCAAAAAAATAAAAAATGAAGAAACTTAAACTCTAATTGTAACTGCACTTTCGCACTGTAAGCACAAAAATTTGCATAAACCCTTGTTTTGCAACTACTGTTCTGAGCATAAAACGGGATAAAGCTGGGAAAATGTCATTCTTTTCAAAATAGCTTCATGCTTTGCTTGTGAAGTTACTTAGTTAAAACTAAGGAGACGCTGCAGTTGCATTTCGAGAGTTTCGTCGACTTGAGAATTTACGCAAAGGACAAAAGGTACCAAAACATGCTCGAAAATTTTGTTGTACCCCAAGTGCAACAGCGCCAATGTGTTGATTCAATTACCTTTACGCAAGATGGTGCGCCTCCACACATTGAACTCTGTGTACAGCAGTTCTTTGACAATGATGGAGTAATTAACCGCGCTTTCCGCCAATCTAACCATTTCCTTCTCCACAGTTTAATCCCTGCGAGTTTTGACTTTGGTGATCTTGTTTATTGCGGACGTCTGGTAACCTTGACAGATTTGAAAGACAGTATCCCTCTGCATGTGAGAAGCATCTCAATCGAACAATTAAACTCCGCAGTTGAACAAGCTGTCCACAGAATGCAGATTTTACAGAATGCAGATTAGATCTTGAAGAAGGGATCCATATTGAGCAGTTTCCCCTGCTTCTATAAGGTCTTTGAGATTGAATGTTTGAAACGTTCCAAAAATATCTGCTACAAATGCCTATTTTGTGATTTTTCAGTATATTTTCTGTAGTACAACGCCATCTGTCGGTGTTTCTGGATTTTTTTTCGTGTAATCCTTTTCCCCATGTCTTGAATAGTAAGTTCAACAATTTGGAGCCTTTGCACTGAGTAGTTCGCTGTATAGGGAGCTCAGAGTAGGGATGTTTTAATTTTGACTACTTTGTATACTGCTTGTGTTTCCCTTCTCATAGAGCCCTGATAATGTACCACAGAAATTAATCACATGAAAGAACAAAACGGAGGTTTTGCAGTAGCTCAGAGGATTAGATTACAAGAGGATTAGATTTGCAAAATATAAATAACTTTTAGCATTAAATGAGTTAAATTATTAAAAATGCAGAATTTTAATAATTATTATTGTATTAAAGTTTTTTTATCATTTATTATTTATGGAAACTTAATAATAAATATTCCCACGTTATCTTTATTTTAACGTAATATAATAATTTTCTTTTATAAAATTATTTGTACGATTCGTATTTTATTGGAGTCGTGTCTATTTCAAATGAGACAATGTAAGCTTCTCTGCTTTTCATTATAGTGGATAAGTTCTGTTAAGTATTTGCTTATAAAAGCGGATTTATTTATTATCTCCATATTATATCTACAAATGGAGATAGAAGTAAATATACTTAATGAATATTCATTATTAAACAAATATTTTTCAAATGTTTAGATGAAAAATAAGTTTATATTTGAATGTTATAGAAAATACATAGAAGATTCAGTT
Source organism: Argiope bruennichi (assembly GCF_947563725.1). Lineage (NCBI taxonomy): Eukaryota > Metazoa > Arthropoda > Arachnida > Araneae > Araneidae > Argiope > Argiope bruennichi. The sequence continues at coordinate 138,295,637 of NC_079153.1, read as the reverse complement.
TTAGTTATTGATAGTTTTGATTGAACTGCGAGAGCTAATACTTTTCTATTTAGTTTAGATATATTAACGTCCCGTTGTTTTAAAGTAACATTAGGGCTATTTATTCTTTTTGGTTACAAAAATTGCTATACCATTTAACCCAATACTATAGATTCATTTAAATAATGCAAAACTAAAATAGAAGTAATTAAATATTTTTAAAAAAATTATTTTTCAGCATATTAGTACAAATGCATTCTCAAGAAATTTTAAATTTTATATTCTACGATTCTACAGACTTTCTCCATTGGTTGGGAATTTGTATCGAAAATTATTTTCTGTTCTGCCCCACACTTCTCGATTCCAGCCACAATAATGGACTTCGAATTATTCGGACATTTTAACAACCACAGACTTGAAATTATTAATGGATATGGGAAGCTGTGAAGAAAGAGGAGAGGAAAGCTAGTTACATTAATTTTACAAAAACATAATGCAATAATTTTATAATTACATCCTGTAATATTATTACTGAAATTTTGAAATGGAATGGCCATTTAAGAATAAACAATTGAGTAGAAAAATTAAAACGCAAAAATTGAATGCTATTTGCATTAAACAAACGCCGATTTATTTGAAATATGTTGGAATCATTCAAAGAAATGTGAACAGGACCCACATTTTCTATTAAAGAGTGTGCATATGCTTTATATGATAAATCATATCTTTATTAGAGAAATTTAAATGTCAATAAGTTTTTCATTTATATTGTTTCAAACACAATTATTTCAGCTTAATAAAGGATTTTTATTATTAAGATAACATTTTTATTTCCAAATTTGCTACATATTCATGATTTACAAAGTCATTACGACATCAAAAAGAAAATGCATTTTAAAAAGTACATATAATAAAAAATTTCAAAATACAAATAGTCTGTTATTACATTTAAGAATACATTCTGAAAAACAGTTGTAGTAAAAGATAGGAAGTCATTTGAGATTCGAACCTGGGATACAAGACCTAAAATTGAAGTGCTGTGATCTTACCCACTGCACCGTGGGCTCGTCCGTGCGCTTGTGATGTTTATCCTCTTCATTCCCTCATTCCTATCCGACTCTCTAGATTAAAGTCTGAAAATATGCACAAATTCTATAGAAGATTGTCAGATTGAATTCGAAATTTTCATTATTTAACTAAAATCCTTCCTTTTTTAACAGAAATTTTTGTTCGTGTTAATTATAAAAAAATAAAAATTAAAGGTTTTATAACTTTTATAGAATTTTAAAACAAGAAAGGAAAAATTATACTTTTACCCAGTGTGTGATTCGAACCTGGGATACCAAAACTAAAACTGATATGCTGTGATCTTTCCCACTACAACACCAACTCGTCTGCGCCTTTGTAATATTTACTCCCTTTATTCGCTTATTCCTAACCGATTTCCCTGATGGATGTCTGAAAATATGCACAATGCATTCCTATGGAAGACTGTCAGAGTTCTTTGGAATTTGAAATTCTGGTTATTTATCGAAAAGCCTTCCTTTATTTAGCAGAAATTTTTGTTCTTGTTAATTATATTTAAAAAAATTGAAAAAGTTTTAGAACTTTCTTAGAGTTTTAATAACAAAAAGCTAATTATTAGACTTTAACTCTTATGAACAAGCTCATAATTAAATGTGTTTATGTTGATGATATGGCCTCATTTTTTTTTCTTGCAATGAGATCAAGTTTACAATTTCAAATAAGACAAACTTTTGATTAAGTCACGAAGTTGATTTGGAAGTGAATCGTCAGAGAAGATTATAAATCAGAAATGGAAGTATTTTCGAGTTTGTCTTGAAAACCTCCATTTCAAAAACTTGTGCACATTCTATAAGCTGTGACGAAGTTATGCAGAATTCTGAAGTTCTCTAACGTCATGAATTCCACATGGTTCCCAAAATTAAGCTATGAAAATTGCAAGATAATGTGCTAGGAAAAGTCAAAAATTAAAAGAAATTTTGCAATTTATCTTTCCAGGATTTGGTGATACTGCTAGTATCCTGTGCTGGATTAGAGTAATCGGCGATGCTTCTGCGCAACGTGGGCACTCTCTTATTTCCGCGTTAGTCGTCGGACTGTAGCAGACCGTTAAATGTGGCCTTCTCCGTTGTCGATCTCCACCGAGGAGGAAATGAGAGCAGTGATTCACTTCTTGTTTGCGGAAAGTGTTATATCTGGAAAAGTCATTCGTCGAATGTAAGCGCAATATGGTGACAGCTGTTTATGGCGAAACAAAATCTACGAATGGATGGCGTTTCGAACAGGGAAGGACTTCTTTATGACACGAAGAAAGATCGGGCAAGCCATCGCCGTGAAGTTGTTGAGGGTATGGCGATGGAAAACAGAAGAATCAACATAGACAAAATCATCAATACTTTACATATCATTTAAGGTCTGGCGTATTCCATGTTACAAGACAGGTAAAATTTTCGGAAAGTGTGTGCAACATGGGTCTGCCAACGGCCGGCAGAAACAATAAAGGAGTTGGGATTCGAAATGCCGCCATATCCGCCATATAGTCCAGACCAGGCTTCAAGCCATTTCCATATGCTTCTGCCACTGAAGAAAGCGCTAAGGGGAAGACCGACCGATAAAGAAGCTATTGATGCAGTGCAAAAATGTTTACAGATACAACCGAAAACTTTTAATTTTCAACGGAATAAAAATAAAAAAACTTGTGAAACTTTTGGAAAAGTACGTTGAAGTTCAGGGTGGTTTTGTAGAAAAATAATGTATGTTTCAGTTTTCTATCATTGGAATGAATATACCTTTTCTCAAATGTCCCTTTACTTTTTGACTCTTCTTTATATAATAACAAACGTTTGTTTTCTGTCAACTAAGTGCTTGGAAAAAAAAAACTTATATGTGTAAAATGTGTTGGTAAACATTTATTTAAAAATAAGAAATTCTGCTGGCAAAATCAAATTTATTTGCGTGCTTACAAAGTTTTAGAAGCTTTTCAAAAATATTTCATACTATTCTGAGATTAAACAATATGAGCAAACTATCATCACCAAAAGTGCATTATAAAATATTAACAATTTCGATTCAAATTTTTTCTTTGGATATTATTCTAATGATCAAACAGAACGAATGATAAAATATATCGGTAAAAGACTAAGAAAGACGCCTCAAAATCAAGCAGGTACTTATTACTATTTGTTATATATATTCAAAATTATAAATTAATGTTTACGGCTAATATATTGATAAAGGGGTGTAATGTAGCAGGCCTTCACGCGTTGCACGCTGGTTAACACTAAATGCTACGGCTGTGCCTCCTTCCTTGTGTCTGTAACATATTGGAAGGCTAGAGGAAGGGCGTCATAGTCAATCTTCTGGAGATTTGTAATAAATAAATAAATAATAGCTGATAATATAGCAATTATGTCAGCTCTGTCAGCACCAAATTTCTTCTTTGCTACGATAAACTTAAAATATAAAATAATTCAAAGGAGAACAATTATTTTACTCACCAATGACTAAAAATATTAGGATAGAATTAAGAGAAATCCGTTATTTAAACATTATAATTTGATGTGAATCGAAAGCATTCTTATTATTAAAATGGATTACATTCTAAAAGCAAACACATATATTCAGTTTCCTTTGACATTTCACTTGGATTGCATCAATAATTTATTATGTAACATTAGTCAAAATTTTGAGAATTAAGGTTAGAATGAAATCATGATTTAATAGCAAATATATTTTTTCATTTAGATTTTCAGATCATTCAAATGTATATGTTGCGGTCAATATGAATAATCGGTTATTATTAATATTAACCGGTCATTATTAATATTAATCAGTTTGGTTATTATTTACAATGATCGGTTAATATTAATGATAACCGATTATTCACATTGACCGCAACATATACTTTGATCAGCGGAAAGCATTTCTATAAAATGTAAACCTCCCATCGACTGTTTGCAAATCAGATGAAAATTTTGGGGAAAAAAAGAATCTTCATAGAATTCCGGAAGTATAGGAAATCAGCTTTCATGATGCAGGATGGAAATAGATTATGTTGGGCCAAGATTCAAAGGAAGACTTACATATTTAATGGTACTGACATTTAAAATTAAGGTGACAAACAATTCACTAATTTAAGTAATTAATTTCTTATCAAATGATGATTGATATGCAATCTGTCACATTTTCACTTAGCATGAGGATTTTTTTCTTTGTTTCTAATGCCCCACTTGATGTAACAAATGTTCTAAAAGCTATCCACAATTAGAGAGGCTGGATGTCCATTACCAATTTGTTCTTGTCAAGGCCTGGACAGAGGCGGTCACAAAAGTTTACCGACCGGGAGGCATATTCCCAATCCCAACCCTATTTCATGTACGGAAGAAAATCGGGTAATATCATTGGTTCGCACCACCGCTCACTATGCTAAGAAAATGTGATGTCATTATGCGCGAACTTCGATGTAGTTTCAGTTCGTATTATTGTACTTCGCAATTTCCAAAGAACGAAAATAGATAAAAAGAGAGAGAGAGAGATAATAATTACAAAACAAAGCCTTTGTGCTCCGTTTTGTAATTATTATCTCTCTCTCTTTACCTTTTACTTTCCGACTAAATGAATTTGCCTGAGAATATTTACATTAATATAACAGCAGAGAAATTGCCTCTGAATTGCAAAAATGAAATTGCCGAAAACTATGAAACAGTTTCCATTAGGTGCAACTTAAAATCAATGGACGATATCAAAAAATGGGCGAAAGAATTTGGAAATACAACAAATACTAAGTAGAACTGTAGAAAATCAAGAAAAGATTTATTTGCTTAATAAGTTAGGAAATTGATTTTAACTTCCCTAGTATAATTAGGGAATTAATTTTAGCTTTAAATTTTAGAAATATATATTTTAAGTCTCTCGGTAGACTCTTATAAAGTGCTTTTAATTGGCTTTGTTACAGGAAAAAATGTGTATGCCAACATAGTTCATTCAATAATGTGCCATTTACCAAGAATAAGAAAGGAATTTCAAAAAATGCTGAATGTTTTGCCTCTGTTATGGTGAAGATAAAACTAAATACTACACACACGAGAATGGAAGATGATTTTCTAAGAGTACGTTAAGTTTAATTTATGGTCAAAAATTGGCAGTTTTTAGAAATTAAGCTTATTAAGTTCATTTTTTCAGTTATTGTATCTATATTATAAAAGTTGCTGGATATTTTATTTATTTTCTAGTACAGTTATATCTCATTATAACATATTTATTTCCAGAATTTGACAGTGTAATCAAATTATCGCTACTGACGGGATAAATATATAAAATGTAAATCCATATATTTATCCAAAAAAAAATTAATGTGTGTTTAAAAATTTGTCATTCAAAAAAATGAATGAAATAAAATTCTTGGTAAGTTTAGCATTTTGATTAAAACTAATAATTTGGGCCAGACATTCATAATAGAAATTATCTAAAGTTTATATTTATTCTGATTTTACGTACAATAAATGCTTTATTTCAATAATCATTTTAACAAGTAAATAATTTTAGGATTTTAATCTATAAATCCACTATGTGCATCAGATCATCTTAATTCATTTGATATTTCCCATTTTTATATTTCATATCTGTGTTTTATTTCGAATTAAGACTTTTGTGATTTATGTATATCCATTAACATTTATGTTATAGTTTGAAATTGCAAGGATAAACTATACCAATAAAGTGCATAGTGCTTCAGTAATTAGCTATGATTTAAAAATTAGGACAGAATAAACATAAGGGTTATGTTTAATTATTTTATGAGATATACTGAGAAATTTTATTTAGATGGCTGAAAAAATAGAGAAAATTTGATTTTTAGAAAAAAAAAAAGCATAAATAATGTGGTTCAAAGAATATTTATATTGAATAAATGTTATTCTCAGTAAATATAATATTATTATATATTCTCTAACTTGTAGGTTACAAATGTCTTTGGAAAATCACTAATACTTTTTTCAATTTTTTAAAAACTATTATTATTATTGTTTGTGATAAAAACTTTTCTCTAGCTGAAGTGAAAAAAAAAAACACCAAATAACTTATTTGGTACTTGGAGAAGGGATCAATTGATTTTTACCAACCATTTCAATTAGATGGATGCGAAATTCTAATAATTAATAGGAACAGCGAATCTCTTGAAGGAATTCTTCCTTTATCTTCTGAGTTACTTCATGCTACAATAAGCCATTCTTCAGATTACAACATTTATTCACACAATGATAAAAATTCATAAAAGGAAGAATGGTATGAAAAATTAATGAAATTATTTACTGATGGTTTAAAAATATGATTCTTCTGAATAAGGTTAGAAACTTTTGTTACGTGTTTTATTTCTAAACAGTTATTTGTTAAGTGACAATAACTTTTAAAATTTGGAAGTTTTTCCGTAACATAAACTGTTAACAAATTAGAAGAATATTTAGTTTTGTACTTTGCATGTAATGAAACTTGACTGATTTGAGAATCTTACCAAATACATTAAAAAATGAATAACACAGAAATTCAAAAGTAAAATCTTTGAAATGTTTCTAGAAGCATGTTATTCGTGATAAAGGAATTTCCACTAGAAGCATGTTATTCGTGATAAAGGAATTTCCACATTTAGGAAATAATAATCTGATATATTTTCAAAACAAAATCTTACTTTTTTTTCTTCTTAAATTTTTATAGTTATTATTATAGGATATTTATAAATTAAGGTTGTCCATGATTTGTAGATATCTGTTTAGAAGTTCTGTGATAGAGAATTTCAAAAATCTGGTATTAGAATAAATAATATTAATACAACAAGTGTACTCTGAAGTTGCAACTGATTTTCTGCAACTTTTTCCCCCCTCAGTTTTGGAAAAGCCTGAAATGTATTTAGAAAAAATATCATTTGAAGGATATTGGGAAGCAATGCTGGTAACTTTTAATATTAATGTTCCTCTAAAGAAAAAAGTTGGAGTAGCCATAAGAGTGCAACCTACATCCATTGACTGAAGAGCTGTTAGAATTACAAGAGGCAACAAGCGACTAGCATTTTTTGTATGCATATTGCACAATTATAAAGCTTAAATTTATCACAATATTTATTTTTGTATTTCCTCTACTTGGAATGTAAAATTTCTTATAAGAAAAATATTTTACTTGTTACTGTATATAGATAATATCAGCCAGGGGGTATATTGAGTTAGTATCTAAGTTGCTGGAAATATTTCTAGAATTTATTAAGGGACAGAAAAGTACTTTTTATTTCTATTTTCACATTACATATTTTCTGATAAACTTAATACTGTACATATGTTTGAAAGGGTTGCTTCTTAGCATTTGTTAAGAAATTGTAAGTTTATATTCTCAATAAATAATTTTCTCATAGAATTTTTTTTAATGTGATACCGTTGTTTATATCGATGCTTAAAAGTATAATAGATACTTTAGCTTTCAAAAATATTAAATTAACTAAAAGTTATATTTGTTATAAAATTACTAGAAATAAATTGTCTTTTTAAATAGTTACACTACAGCTTCTTCTAAATTAGTTATAAAAAAGTAAACATTGTGTTTTCTTTGGTATAATGTTATTATTCTAGTAAATCTACAAGCTAGGTATGAATATTATCATTTTCTTCTGTATTACAGTTTTCTCTAATTGCAATTGAAAATATAAATACTATATTTTTGCTTCATTCAACTTAAATTTAAATAAGTTAGTTATTGCAGTACATCATTTGCTTAGTTTTGTAACATATTTGGTAATATTGATTTTTATGTATGAAAATGTCAGTAAGATTTTTCTAGTGCTAAATATGTATTTGTTCATTATGAATAAACTAAGTGTTTTTCAAAGAAAAAAGGTCTGTCATAAATATATCAGTAAAAATGAAGTATTATTTCTATACAAATGCAAACCAAAAGATTTTTTTTTAAATTGGGAAATTCATGATTTTTACAGGCCTGATGCATTTCTGGATCAAATCTTCTAGAATATAATTTTTCCATTCTTGACATTAATAAATTTTCTTTTGTGTTATAATTCTGTAGTAATTTTTGTATCCCAGGAGCTTTTAATAAAAATTTAATCATTTTATTGTTCAATTAATCATACTTATTTTACCCCTTGGTGTTTGGAATGATGCATTAATTTATGAAGATCAGCTTTTGTTGTTCCAACCCTAAGTTGCCTAATTTTGCATTAATAGCCATTTAAAATGCACCATAATTCTAGCAAAATAAATTCTGGGATCTTGACACTCATTATAGGTAATAACAATTCATCACCATTTCATTTTTTTTTTTTTTTTTTTTTTTTTTTTTTGATATCGTCCATTGATTTTAAGTTGCACCTAATGGAAACTGTTTCATTGTTTTCGGCAATTTCATTTTCGCCATTCAGAGGCAATTTCTCTGCTGTTATATTAATGTAAATATTCTCAGGCAAATTCATTTAGTCGGAAAATAAAAGGTAAAGAGAGAGAAATAATAATTACAAAACGGGGCACAAAGGCTTTGTTTTGTAATTATTATCTCTCTCTCTCTCCTTTTATCTATTTTCGCGCTTTGGAAATTGCGAAGTACAGTAATTAGAACTGAAACTACATCGAAGTTCGCACATAATGACGTCACATTTTCTTAGCAGAGTGAGCGGTGGTGCGAACCAATGATATTGCCCGCTTTTCTTCCATACATGAAATAGGGTTGGGAATGGGAATATGAGACCGGGGGGAGGGACGAGATAATTTCGACACAGCGCAAGCACAGTTTTTCTCAGTTTCGAAATAATTCATAATTAATACTAGATTTAATGAAAGCCAGTTAGGTATTAATTAGCTCATTAAAATTCTTAACCCTCTTAATCTTCTGTTATTTAAATGCTGATTCTAATTTTTCTCCCATTGTTAAAAATTTCCAAGAGTATTTGTAAAAAAAGTTTTCTGAATTTCTTTTACTCAGCAAAAAATGATTGCTAATATTTGAGTCCATTTTTAATGATACTTTTTAAAAATTTAATTGCACAGAGATTTAATTCTTGAAAAATATACGATTCTATTACACTCTACATTTTAGTAATATTACATATATATATATAAGAATACATTTTTTTTACTTCTTTGAATTTAGTTCAAATTTAACAAGATGCTTAACCTTCTGGATCTTTTTTAATACTTTTAAAATAATTTTCAATAATAGCAAAGATGAATTAATCGGACAGGGTTTTAGTAATCTATAAATGCCTAAATTTGGGCTGACTATAATAAATGCAAAATAATACTTAATAAAATAAAATAATTAAATTTAAAAATTCAATTAAATTTAAAACGTTTTTTTATTAGTTAATTCTCTTGAAATTGAATAATATTTCTACAATATATATAATTATACGAAAAGAATCACGGCATAAGTTACTGTTAAAGCAAGAGAAAACACGAAAAAAGATAAATTCGTATGTTATTTTTATAAACACCTTTCAATTAAGAAAGAAGGCAAAAAAAAAAAAAAATCTTTGATAGCGACACCCTGAAGAATATTAGAGCTTCCCATAATCTTCAAGCGAGGAATTTTCAGTGAAATAATTTCCCGTGGATTCTTCCTTTTCGTCACTTTTACTTATAAGATCGGTGCTACCCGATTTCGCTGTATTAATCGGGATGCTTCAACTTGTTTTTTTTTATTTTATTTTTTTATTTTTATTTTTTTTAGCCTTATCAATGTAAAAGCATTCTTGATAGGCAACAAATTCAATTTTTTATCAATTATGCTTGGATGACGCGCAATGCTAAATGAGCGAATGCATGGTCTCATGTAAAATGAATGTAGGAACTAAATTCCAGCTGTTTGAAAAAAGGAAACATTTTAAAAATACAGAATAATGAATTAAAAACAATATTCGATATTTTCAAAAAAAAAAAAATGTTTTATTTAAAAAAAAAATTTTTAAAGCGTAGTCACCTATTTAACCCATCGAGCGTCGGCTGTCCAGCTTAAGAATGTTCTTAAAACGGCCGCAGTCAAAATAAAGGTTGAACACAATTTACTAGAAAAGAAATTGGCAGAACGTTCCTAAACCGGCCTGGTATGTTTTTGCTTTCCCCTGACCATTAACAACAGGGGGTAAACTTTCCCGCGTCTCGACCATCGCCACCCCCTAAACACCGGGGATTTTGAATAGGACTGACTGATCAATCAAGTAATAAATCTGTCGACGCAGGGCAATTGCCATGCGGTTTTTCAACTAAGAAGTTGGTTTTCGCTCTGAGAACTAAGAACTTCTCTTTTAATCTGCAATGTTTGCAGAAAATAGAATTTGTTCAAAAATAAATTTAAAAAAAAATCCGCAGTATGATTTTATAAATTTTTATTAGTAATAGAAAAATTTGTTTAATAAATTATTTAAAAGGAATTATCATTCATCAAATTGCATTACGAATATAATACATTCTTTTTACTGACATTCAGTGAATTTTACTTAAGTTTTTTCTAATTTTTAGTTGTAAGCCTTTTACTCGCATATTTGGTATTCGAAATGAAAATAGCATGATTTATAGCTCCCTGATTGAAATAAATTATAAAAAATTATTATTAATTTAAAAATACTACATTCATTTCGGATATAAATCTGTTATAATCTGTTATTGAAAATTATAAATAAAAATTTATAAAAAAATTTTGTTTATTTTTTGATTTTTGTTTTTCATTTCATTTTTTTAAGTTTTGAAAAATAATAAAACAATCTTTTGACAATATATAGTAGGTGAATATTTTAATGATAATATGTTGATGAAAATATTATTAACTTGAATATTTTTGACTAATTATCTTATTTTGAAATAATTAAAAAATAAGTTGAAATAATAAATTTTTAAAGTTAATTTTAATGCTAAAATAAGAAAACATAGTGTATCCATTTACTCACTAGGCTTATATCTGATAAAAATCATCATTTCATTCATATTTTTAATAAGTGAATATTTTGAATGTCAATTTCTTATATCATTCCTAATTTTGTCACAAATCTTGGTAAAAATGACTTATAGTCAGTGCAGAAATATTTTCATAAATCCAAGCATTTCTCTGGCGTTAAATATTGCGAAGAATCTTTCTTTCATCTAACTCCATCAATGAAATCAAAATTTCAACTGTACCCATTTTATTAAGTTACAACATTATGATTTTTTATGAAAATTCGTAAATTATCTCGTAGATAATTTACGAAAAATGAGACTTAGCTGCATGTGTCCAACAGTTAAGAATTACCCTTTCAGACTCTTGCTTCCATGCTCTTCATTTCTGAACAATTCAAACGAATTTCACTGGCAATATTTATAAGGTATTTCGCTGCATGTGAATTTCAAAAGGTAGATGCACAATAAAATAAATGAAAAACAATCTAGAGTAAGTAATCATAACTTCAATAACGTTTAAAACCAGTGAGTGAAAATTAAGGTTTTTATTTCATTGCAACAATAAAAATACTTGCTACAAATTTTGGCACACTCATTAAAATAAAACAAATTATAGATATTAATGAATCTGTAATTATTTTATTATTTTACCAGTTCCTTATTTTTCCAGTTTGTGCAAGAAGGGCAGAAATTCTTCATTTAAATGATCTTATCCTCCGGTCACAAAAATTGGATGGGAGAAAATTTGCTTAACAATGACATTACATATTAAGAAGGTTGTGCTAAATCAGAAATAATATATATATATAAGTTATTTTATATTTTTAAGAAAAATAGAGATAGGCGTGAATTGTTACATCATAGAATTAATTAGCAAAGACAGGTCGGAGAATCATGTTGGTGTGATAAAGCAGCAAGTTATTGGTGGTCTAGTCACAGATGACTCATCGTGGTCCCATGATGTTAAAATGTTCTCATAATGTTAAATGTCTCATGATGTTCTTATCATCTGTAACTACTTTTTATCAAAGTAAAAATAATATTCACAAATAGCTTTTTAAAAATTCAAACGCTACTATTTTCGTAAATTATGAATTTTTAAAGCATAGTAAAAATTTTAATTAAAATTTTTCCGTGGTAATTCGAAGAAAAGTAAATTAACTAATTTGACATTTGTATATTAATTTATCGAATTTAAGCATATTTTACATCAATATATTTCATTATGGAAGTGAAATTAAATTGTCTTCATTGTTGCTTCTATCATTTCAACCTAATTTTTTTCCATTGTTGATATCAAGATATGATCCAACTAATTATTTAATGCTGAGTATCTTTCAGTGGTATGCTTTTGTTAAAAATTCTGTTATACTTTAGATAAAGTTCAAGTGCAGAATCAAGCATTGGTGAAACATTTTTAGCTCATTTTTGAAAATTGCTATTAGGATTGCCCTTAGGAACTGCATTAGAAATAAATTTCCTAAAGGAAGCAATTTTTCTATTGGAAACAATCTTCAGTAGTATCTGATCAATAGCCGAATTTCAACCAGAATATAAACAAATTTAGTAAGAAAACCCACTTGCATTGTATTAGTGAACAGAGAAATCGAATTTTTTATTTTATTTTTTAGTCATTACTTATTATTGAATATATTAAGAAATACGTCTTTAAATCTTCTATGAAAAAAAAACTTTAATGGATATGAAAATCAAAAATAGTAGAGCACACACTTTGTTTGACATAAAATCTAAAACTGATTAAAGAGCAAACCTTAAAAACTTTTTTTCATAGATTATTGCCATAATACCCACGTTAACTTAATAAAAAGAACACCGCTTTCAGGAGTGATGAATTAATCTTTTGAATCCAAGACTCATAAATTTCAAGAATGGTAAAGATTAAAAGAACTACTCAAAACCTCTTTCAAGAATTAATTCTTGTCTTGCTGAATGCCTAGCAAGGGAAAATATCCTCCCTTTCAATGCAAGATTCGTATTAAAAGTACTTCTATTGTACAATCTGCCTGGCGCATGTTCTATATAACCCATTTTGAGACACTAATTTTCCTTGAATAGGCTGTTGTTCACCAGATGTAACACTTCTCTTTGTAATGTAACTTGGGCAACTTTAAGCACTAAACCTACCGACATTTTACTGCTTGATTTGATCGTAAAACTTCTTTTAACAATGCGAACAAGCCGAAAAACTACTTTCACATAGAGAAACACATGGATTTTCTTACCGAATACTAGCAATTGAAAGGAACCGAGATCCATAGATAAAAAAAGTTCTGAATCCACAGCCTTGTGATACGTTCAAACAGTTAGAAATCGTATCAGCCTTTAATGCATTTATTTAATTTCATTAAATAGTTAATGCTGTTTTATTGCAAAGCAATAATTATAATTGCACAGATACATTCATTAATTCTATTCTTCAAAGCAATATCATACACATCATCCAATTTTGAAGAATATAAATAAATGTTTTCCATTTATTAAATATATTTTCTTTCTTTCATATGCCAAACTTTTTTTAATAGTCCTTATTATTACCAAGTAATTTTTTTCATTTACGCTTTTCGCAGCCCGTCACAAGACACAACTCTTCCTCCCATTTGAATGTGCTTTGATTTTTTTATAGAGATTTTAAATATATATTTATAATATAATTATATATTTTAAAGATATATTTTCTAAAAAAATATTTTTTATATTTATAAAAAAAGCGGTTTTTTTTATAACCTGAGCCCTCTCCCCCCCCCCCCCCAAAAAAAAAACGAAAGACAAATATGATTTGCAAAAACCAGTGAACAACGCTTGTATTTAAATAGTGAAATAAAAAATAATATTAAGCAGTATAAGAGAATAATAGTAACTACATTTATCAAGATACTTTAAATAAAAACGTCTATAAAAAAAATTAAAAACGCTTTTACTAAAAACTCATTCTAAACAGTAAAAAATAAATAATTAGATCCAAAAATTTTCAAATTTGCCTTTCATTACGTATTAAATGCTTGGCCAAAATCTATATACAAAGCTTAAACAATAGTTAAAATTACATTTATAAATAAATATTTGTCTCGCTTAATAATTGGGATGAAAATAAATTTAAAAATTTTATATAAGGATTTGTTTTTTTATATTTTACAGCATTTTAATAAAAGTATTATTAAAAGTTCAAACGTACTTTTTTGCGAACTAATCACAATCATTAACTGTTATACATGATTATGACATGTAAATATGAGGGATTCCCTACCTTTAATAAGTATAATAGTTTTCATTTGGATATTAAATTTGTGGCGAAATAATGAAATATCCAAATCAGAAATGAAGTATACAGCTCATATCACCAATCGATCCTGCAATCGCGAATTCTTACGAAAAGCGTTATTTCCCCTTTTCGGGAGTTCGTTCCCCTAATTGGAGGGACCACCCAAATTCTAACTGTCAGCGAAAACCACAAAATGACCTTAACAAGCAGATGACCCACCCCGTTTATTGCATTTAAGGGGGAAAGCATTGACGACTTTCTACGTTGGAGCCGGGTTAATAGCAGTTTGCGGAAAGCAACTTCCTACGTTCCAGCCGGGTTCAAAACAGTTTTCGGAAAGCAACTTCCTACGTTCCAGCCGGTATTCAAGAGACACGTTGGAGCGACTTTCTACGTTCCAGCCGGTTGAAGGGTTAAGAGAATTTGTAAATAAAGATTGCAGCAATGAGCAGGAAATCAGATGTGTTTCGAGTCTGCTGTGAATCAGCTCGTGTACACGAACAAAAATTTACAACTATTCGGTCATGTACATTGAACAATATAGATATCGGAATAGATACGAGGATGTTTTTTAAGAAGACTGGAGAAAATATTTTGTAAATATATGTACAAACTTATTCATTTTTCAATTCTTAGTAAGGCATTAAAAATTTCACATACGGAAAATGAACTATTTAAACATTAGATTCCTCATTTACTTATTTTTATGTGTATATTTAGATTTAAAAATCAATTCATTTTGTTGAAAAACAATAAGACATTGAATTTTAACTCCCACCCCCACCCCTGTGTTTATTTTTAAGTACGTGTTCTTATCATTAAGTACTTTTTCTCTCGGAGTATTTCAGGCCAATATTCTCCTCCTCCACCCCCCCCCCCAAAAGAATTTCAATGGCATGAATTCATATATGAATAATATGAATTTATATATGAATATATTATATATGAATTCATATATGAATATTTATATATGAATTCATATATGAATATTTATATATTATCCATATATGAATAATATATAAATATCATTCTATGAATAATATTTATATATGGATATAAATATTATTCATAGAATGTATGAATATTCTATGAATAACTACTTTACCCTTAAGACATCTTTATCCAAAATCTATTCAAAATTTTAATGCAATTAATTATACAGTTTTTACCGTGGAGAGTAACTGAACAAAAAATTGGAGGGAGGAAATTACATTCCCACATTGCATAATTATGTATAATATTAAATATAGAATCTGAAAAATATATGTGAGTTTAACAAGTTTTGTGAAATCGAAAAGTTCTTTTAGTGTAATTAAAAAGCTACTGTATACTATATATTTATTTATTTCGTCGTCTCTTGTAGTCGTCAACGAAATAATTACATCTTAATACATTAGATTGCAAAAATCAAATAATTTACAGTCAAATAAACTTAATCATTAATGCACAGCCATTCCGAAGAATCGACTTCTACCGACAAAACTCTTTATCGCCGACGGGCAAACAGTAAACGGCCAAACGGATGTAGGTACAGGATGTAGTCACAATCTGCAAAGGATAAAACTAGGTTCAATGTTAGCAAGACAAATTCATGTTGTATGGGATAGTGCCTGAAATATTTCCCTCGACTTTCGGATTGCAGGTTCGAATCGCAATGCAGAAAATGTGTTTTGTTTTAGAAATACATGAAATATTTTTTAATCCATTTTTCCCCTCATTTCCCGAATAAAATAAATATCGTGGTTATCAAGCAGTATTGTTGTTAAAATAGTCTGATATATTCTATTATAGGAATACATTATGTCTTCTGTCAAGCTTTCATCTTGCAACTGGAATAAGAATGAGCGTCAAAAGAGTAGAATTACATTCAGCATTAACTAGATAAACTCGTGGTGGAGGAAATAAAGCATTGCTTTTTCTGCCATAGACTTAAATTTCAGTTTCGAATTACGCAATTCGCAAAAATATTTTCTTTCTTTTCTGTTTTAAATTTTCTGAAATTTGTTTTACCAATTGTTCTCATTATTGGCTAAAA
This sequence comes from Argiope bruennichi, assembly GCF_947563725.1. NCBI lineage: Eukaryota > Metazoa > Arthropoda > Arachnida > Araneae > Araneidae > Argiope > Argiope bruennichi. The sequence goes on along the minus strand of NC_079153.1, from coordinate 138,279,400 downwards.
CAAATAAGGATTGCACACATGAAGTAATATTTTTGGACAGAACGACAAGTATTGATATTCGATTACATACTGATAGCATACCATAGGAATGCATACTGGTTTTTCATAAGTTGGTAATCTTGCAAGTCGCATAGGAATGAGTAAATGAAGAGTAGAATCAGCGTCAATCTCAGTTGATGATTCTTGATGTAAGGTATAGGATAATGAGTTTGTGTTTTAGTGTTAAATTTCACTTTGTAATCGCCCATCGGTCAAGAACGTTTCTTTCATTTGGTTTCAAAATTCCATGACATTTTCGAAATTTTTCATCTTTTTTTTATCACTTTTTGAAATAAAAAAACCCATAGATATGTAATAGTATTTTTGGATAAAATAACTAGAGTTTGAATTCGATTATACATTTATATTCTACTATAAGAATACATAATGCTTTTTAAAAAAAGTTTTGATCTTGGAAGTCGAATAAGAATGAGCGACTGACGAGTAGAATATAGCTTCGATAGATATTAAGGAGACGAATTTATGGGGAAAAAATACCATACATTGATCTTCCTTTTGCAATTTCGAATTGTAGAATGTGCAAGAATAAAAATTTTCTTTTCTGCTTTAAAATTCCAAAATATTTCTAAAATTTTCCAATTCAATTTCTCTATCTTTCATTGAAACTAGATATGATTGCGAATATTTTTGAATGAAGCGACTAGTATTGGAATTCGACTATTCATTAATATCTCACCTTAGGAGCCTTTTTGCTTTCTCATATACGAGAGATAATATTGTATTCATCAAGACATTTGAACTCTGGATCTGTATAATTCAGACCTGCCCGGATTCGGGGAAAAAAACACACACACCTTGGAATTATGTCTGTTTATCTGTTTGTCCGATTTCTGTGAACAAAGAAAACTCAAAACGCTTTGAGCTACTCGGAGGAAATTTGATATATTCTTTACATTAAATTTGCATCTTTCTTTGCATTTAATATCTATAGTTTAGACATCCAATTTTAAGCCAAATCCAACAAGCCTGCCAATCTGCACTTTTAAAGACGCAACCGCGATAACTCTAAAAAGCAAAGGCTTAAATACATCAAATTCAGTACGTGATTTTGGGACAACAAATGTTGTTTTGTATCAAATTTTGGTTTAAATCGGCTGGGAAGAAAACGCATCTCAAATACAAGTTCGATTTTCAGATGCTATTAACAGCATGCCAAGGTGGATCGCCAAAAAACTCGCTAAAGATGGCACGATAGATTCAGTAAAAATGAAAAATTCATGTCAAAGGTTAATATTGCGAAACTATTGTATGCCAATGGCGTTCAATGGCAGGTGCTCTCTGGGATATCACATTTATTAGAGAGAATGCAAGAAAGTTTTGGGAAGATTATTCCAACTGGTTTTGTTTGTAATGTAGAGCAGCAAAAGGAGCTGTCCTCACTCTCGCTGGTTTCATGCTTTGATTTTAGTTTCAAAATGCGCGAACGAAAAGTCGAAAAAGCTTCAAACAACGACAGTGAGACGTATTCGTGATGTGTTTTGCTCTCAACTTTGTTATGCAATTCCAGATTCGAATCACGTATTGGCATATCATATATTTTTTTTTTCAAAAATTATTTATTTATTTGCTATTAAACGAAAATATTTTGTAATATTTTTCATAAATAATATATTTTTTTGTTAAATTGGACAAAATTTTTAAAAACCTTTGGCTCACTTTTTAAACTCATTCGCTGTAATAATTTTATATATAAAGCAACATGTTTAGTTACAATGATTATAATTCGAATTCGAATATACATTGATATCCTAGCATAGGAATACAGTGAGCCTTTTTTCAAATATTGATCATGGAAGTGTAATAGGAAAAAGTAAATGAAGAATAGATTAGCGTCAAGTTCAATGAACTCGTCTTGTAAGGATAAAGCACTGCTTTTCTCTTTCAGTTTTGCAATTCTAGATTTGAATCTTCCATCAATCCAGATTTTTTTGTTGCTTTTTTACCCCTTTTTTAATAATTTGAAAATTTTTATCTATTTTTTTTATTATTATCTACTAAAATTAATAATGATTGTACATCTCAAACATTGTTTTGGATGAAACGGCTATAATTTTAATTTGACTATATACTAATATCACGAATTCTATTCCAAACTTTGATCTATGAAAGTCGATTAGGGAAGAGTGAATTAACAGTAGAATTATTAGTTAGATGAATTCCTGATGCAGGGGATAGAGAATGCGGTCATTAAATGAGAAAAAGTAATAAATAAGAGTTTAAAGAATCTGTTGTTAATAACCTTAAATAATGTTTCTGTAAATAATTTTTTTTTGGTAAGAGATTGAATTTCAAAATTTATTAAAATGAGAAATGATATAAATGCGGCATTTCATAAATAAAACAACATAGCAATTTTTTTATCGTCAACATATGCAATGGCTTCAAAGGTAATAAATTACATTATTAAATCCTTTATCTTGTTGTAAGGGGAAAAAAAAAAAACTATAGTAATTTCTTCTATATGTCTGATATGAGTCTGAGATTACACAAATAATTGACTTTATTGTCTTTAAAAGTGTACTTTGTGCTTCGCATTTTCTTTTTTCTATTCAAATACATACATTAGCACTTTTTTCTGGAACCGAAACTTTATCTGCAGACTTTTTAATTTTTGCATCTATAAATTTAATTTTAAAAGACAAGTATTTAAATTATATTATTTTTTGTATTGAGAAATGAGGAAGGAAACGTAGAAGAAATTTAGAGATTTTACGTGTAAAAAGTGAATTGAGCAAAAAAAGAAGGGGGGGGGGAGGAATATGCGGAAATATTTTTTCCTGTTATCTACTGAATGACAGTACATTTTGACCTTGCAATTTATAATTAAAGTTTTAATAGTGGCGCCATCTGGACAGAAGTATAGTAAATCCTATATGTTTCCAAAATATAACGTATATGATTTATAATGAATTTTATTGGCTTGTGGTTAAAATCTAAAAATTGTACATTTTCAAAGAATATTATTTTTTAGAATCACATTCATGTTTCTAAATTCTTACATGTTTTAACTCGGTTTAAACTGTAAAAGATAATTATGTCACGAATCAGTTCACACAATTTTGCAATCCAGACTTGCTCACCTTCGTTGATGATTCACGATATACGGTTCTTTGACAACAAAAACAAAGCAACGGAGGCAGACCATTTCGCTGAAGCTACAAATCGTATTGAGTGCTATAAGCAGATACTGCTGCCGAATTGAAGTGCTTTTTATAAAAGATTCTGCCTTACTCAGCAACGAAATTGTGTTGTTTCAAGATCTACATAATTCAATAAATTATTAAATATTCGTTTTTAAATTTAAAACAATTTTATTTTTCGAACATGACAGTTATAGATCCGGCTTTTGAAGGAGTAGGACAAACGCCAGGTTTGACAATCTGGAGAATAGAAGTAAGAAAAATGTTGTATTTCTCTTACCTTTTTTTCAGAAAATTAATTTCATTAATTTTTTTGGATATTTAATATTCTTGTGTTACGTTTTTGCTATACCTTATCATTAATATAATCTAAATCCAATCAATAGTGTATTTTAAGAAGCAGTCTAAAATAGAAGTTTAGATGACAGTTTATGTTACTAAGTGTAATTAATTAAACGTGTTTGATACCGCTGGAGCATCTAGCGAATATTTTGGTACACACTTCCTCTGTATTTATTAAGGGTGTGGCAATAGTTAAATTAAGTAACTCTTTGGTAGATAGATATATGTGCTTAACTTGCAGAAACAGCTGAGTAATAACTCTGGACTTAATCCAAAATCCTACATTCCTTCTCACTATTTAATTTTTTTAATTTTTAGTTGCTTACTGGTTCACCCAAATATCATTCACTGAGAATGTGGCATTTTCAGAATAATGATAAATATGCATAAATGGTTTTTAATTATAATGTAGAAAAATAAGTATTTATCATATGTCATGCTAGATTTTTAACTTTAATGTTAAATTTAAGTTCATGATACGTTTAAAAAATAAAGATTGTGATATTATTATTTTAAATTAAATATATAATTAATACTCTGTAATTTCTTCAAATATACATATTTTGAAATTTAGATTTTTGAAATTGATTTGTTAATCTGCATTCCCTATGAAAGGAATATATCTTTCAATATGTTAATTCAGATAAGAAATTTTATGGCTGTGTTGGAACTATAACAATAAACAGATATATCTGATATTTTCCATTTGTTATTTTTATGTATTATAAAAATTCTTATCAAATCATATAACCAATAAAAATATAGTAAGAAAGAAAGTAAACAGTTCTAAAATTACTTAATTCCTTTAAATGTAAAATTGACTGAATAGTAATTTAATTAGATACTATATTTATTTTTGATTTGAAAAGAGAAAATGTCTAATCAGTATTTTTGCATTAATCAGTTTAATCAGTATTTTGCATAATCATATCTTACAGAGCCTCTTATTGTTGATAAATAGCTGATTTCTAAATCTTTAGGAACAGAGATGTAAACCAAGTTGAGAAAACGATTTAAATGATGTGTGAAGAATGCTGTTTGAGTCAAATACATTTTATGCTGTTTGAGTCATGCAATGTATTTTTTGAAAATTTATGAACTCTAAATTTCTACAGGTCCTTCAGTTTTATCAAACATATTTAGTAAAATATTCTTGACATTATTAAACTTTAATTAAAGAAATTCATTTTTTTCTGCAGCAAAACTTGATTGACTTATAGAGTTGAATATTGTACTTTTAGAGGAATTTTGCAGATAATTTTGTAGCCTCAAGGGAAATTTTATGAGAGATTTTGCAAATTGAAATTATGTATCATTGTTTTACTTTTTGAAAGTGTTCCTTAAAATAAATTTATTCTCATTTAGATTAAACTGCTATAATACAGTCAATTTTAATTATAAAGCAATGTTGTTTATATAAATATATATATATATATATATTAGAATATTGAAAATTTTTAAATAAATATGGATGATAGGACCAGAGTATAAAAAATTTTCTCTGTAAAAGGACTGTATAAAAAGTTTCTCAAAAAGTTACAAATTTTAAATTTTTGTGAAAAATATTTACTCTATCAAGCAACATAAATATAATTATTCCCATCATTTAAAGCATTTTTCCAAATGGAACAATATGTCTATCTCTAATGGTTTAGAAATTAAGTGCTGTGTTACAATAAAAGTGAATAACCTGTATACATGGACAAAATAACCTCCAGTCAGTCTTCCTTCAGCAATAAGGCAAATAACCTAGAAAAAAGAACTTTTAAAAAATGGACAATTTTTAATTTCTATTATATTGAAGCAATTGATTCATATCAATTTTATGAGATTTATTCAGTTTTCTTTAATGTTATTATATTATGGTTTGTAATATGAGGATTAGAGAGCAGCTAGCTTGTAGTTTTTAAGTTTTATATAATTCATTCAGTGACATTATTTTTTATTTATTATTAAAGATACTGTTATTCCTAAAAAGTTACATCAAAATAATTTAAGTAAAGATATGCATCTTCATATGCAGCCAATAACATCTTTAAACCAGCTTTCTTAAAAATAATTTGTATATTTTATAAATCTATTTAAAGGCTTTTTAAATATATTCTCTGAATTAAGAGGTTATTCATAGGTAACTTTAATAGTGGTTTATTTCTTCCAGCTTTGAAAAATATTCAAAATAATAATGGATACAATTTATATAAGTAATTGCCAGGCATATCTCAAAGAACTTAATGATTAATTATTCTCATCTTGTTTCTGTTTATATATGTAAAATAAAGATAAGTTGAAGATAATTCAAAAATTTCATTTTTAGTTGTTTGTTAATGCATATTTTTTTTAAAGAAATCATGAAGCTTTTTTTTTTTATCCCTAAGAAAAGCCACACAGCTCCAAAAAATTAATTTAATTATTAATCTGCTAATGGAATTAACTTAGGCATGCCTTGATACAGGAAGAGTGTTACAATTATATAATATATATGTCAGATAATTATATTTAATATGTGTTACATTGCTATTATAGAAGATGTTTAACGATGGCACAAGAAAAATTATGCATCTCATTTGGCTAATCATCTGCACTAATATAATATATGAAGAGAGAATGCTAGAGATAAAAGAGAAAATATTAATGAAAAAAAAAACCAATCAACTGTGTTATTATAAAAAAAACTCATTTAACATAAGAATCATGTATAGTAATTATGGTTTGGTTAATTTTGCTAGAGATAAAAGAGAAAATTTATCCTTACATAAAACAGTTTCATGACATTTCATTAAGAGTAAATTGAATCTTGTTTCTATAAGATTATTTATCCTTAATTGCTTCCAAATATATTCTTCTAAATTACATACTTTTTTCTCTGTTTTGTGACATTCACAATATGCAGATATGATTTTCATGTAGCAACCCTGCAAAATAACTTTAATTTGTGAAAAAAAAAAGTTTCAACATAAAGCTTTTAAAAATTTTAAATTAGAAGCAAAAGAACAAATCTCCATACTATTTTATTTTGAATCAAGTATTTTAAAACTATTTGTGATAAATATTGGCTGCCTTTTTTATTCACTATTTTTTTCTTTTTATAGAATTAGTTTTAGGGTGAAAAAGTGACATTATTCAAAAAGTGGAGTTTTGCTGAAATTGTTTCAGAAAAATTAAAGTTTTGGGTATTATTTTTAAATGATGCCCCTAAAACTTTAAATATTGAAGCTGTATATGTAACTGAATAACCAAATCATAATTATTATACTTGATTCTTATGTTAAATGAGTTTTTTATGATAACACAGTTAAATGTTTTTTTTTGTTTAGTTTCTTTTAATGTAACTAAGATATGATTTATTTGTGTTATAATCTATTTAACATAGCATTTACGTCTTATAGCTATTACTTCATTAATGGTTCATAAAAAGGCAATGTAAGATTAAAAAGTTTCTTCTAAAGTAAAAGAAGGTGTAGAAACTGTTTATTTTCTTTTTCTATTTAAATCTCTACAAAGTCTACTGAGAATCTGAAGTAGGTTTTAATTTTGATCTAAATTAACATTTTTGTAAATGTTTTATCAGTCTACATCTAAAATATTGCAAATGAGTAAAAGTATATTTGCAAGTATTATGTAAGAGGAACCTGATATTTGATAAATATTGCTACTTAAAAAATGGCACAATTAAACATGGGCTACATTTACAGGATTTGGAAAGGGTTAAATTTACTGAATCATTCCTATATCTTCTGCATCTTGAATTTTATTCTATTTATACTTTCATTTTGTTTTGATAATTAATTATTGCAATTTTATATTGCTATAAAAATTTAGAAATTTCCTTTTATCTCTACTGTAAAATTTGATATTTTGTATTTCCCACTTTTATTATAGGTGACTGATATCCTTTCCATATGAAACTTATTTGTAAAGTACTTGTTATTATATATTAACTATTACTAAAGTTTGTCCTAAAACTTTCAGTAATAAAATAAATAAATAAAATCATGAGTAATAATCATCACTACACATTTTAAATTTCTTTTAACAGGAATAATTTTTTTGAAAATGGTTTTCAGATATTAATTTAAAAAAAATAAAGCAATGAATTTTAATTTGGAAATAATTTCTAACATATGCTATCATTTAATTAATTTTATTGTAATTTTTTTTTTTTTTTTTTTTTTTTAGGATTTTGAAGTAAAAAGTGTACCTACAAGTGAATATGGGAATTTTTACAGTGGAGATTCTTATATTGTTTTAAGTGTAGGTATCTTATATTTCTTTTCTTTCCTTTTAATGATCCTCATAAATTTATATTTTTTTATAGTGATGGTTTATTGTTACATAGGTATTCAGAAATATATTTCTTTTCAGCAATTTCCTTCAGCAATTGTATTTCTATTCTTCCTCTAGGTTGGAAGATGTCTGTGAGAATATAAGATATTTTTAAGTTTTGTTTTGTTTTATACTGTAAGTCTTATAAAATTTTTCTTATGGTTGGAGAGTAATACTTACTGTAAATCTTAAAAATATGTAGCATTTATTAGACATAAATTTCTTTTTTAGTGAGCTATAATCAAACTTAGAATGCTACAAAGATTTTAGAATTCTATCACTAACTTATATAAAAAGAATGAAATTTTATTTATTAGATTATATTGTATTTTGTAGATGTCTAATAAAAATAGAGAAGTTAATTGCAGTTAACTAATATTTATGAACTAAAATTAATTAATAAAATTACATATAATAATATGAAATAATGTGTTTAAGTAATATGAAACAAGATTTATTTAACTATGATTCTTTTAAATTTGAATTATTTTAATGTCATTTCCAGGCCATTATCAGATACTACTTTTTTTTCACCCACATATCAATCTTAATAATAGTCCTTTGTTATTGAAAGATCAAGTAAATAACCTTGTTTTGTGAGCAGCTTTTTAAAAGAGCTCGTTCTAATTTGCCTTGAAGAAAAAGTAGGTCATAAGGGCAAAACACATTCCAAAAGGAGTTTTTTTTTGTCATTTATTTTTGTTTTTGAAACTAGCCTATTAAAAGTTATTGTTATCAGTACACTTGTTAATTTGTGTTTCTTTATTTAAAAGATTAAAAAAAAAGATATATTTCAAAATAGTATGATTACTTTTCATTCAGAACAACTTGAATTACTTTTGAATAAGATTTGTAAAGTTAAAAGCAAAGAAAAAATATTTTAGAATAAATTGATTTAATATTTCTGTGTAATTTTCAACACTTAATTTAATTTTATTACAGCAAATTCATTTAATCACAAAATGTTTAAATATTGATTATAGGAGAAATTTACTCAATTTTTTTTTTCAGTGCAGTGGTGACATTGTTAACTAGGTACTACAATGAAGTATTCAGGCTATATTTTTCTACTATATCTATGAAAGATGTATTTTTTAAATGCGTTATTTTGTTATGAAATATTTTCATGTTAAAAATTGACTTATTACATTAGCTTATATGTGTAGACTTCATAAATTTTATAGTTAATATAATTTTTTTCTGTTTTAGTCATTAAAGTTTAAATAATGATTATATATTAGTCTTGCTTATGTAGAAATATTATGATTTTGACTAGTTTGTTGCATCTTTGTATAACAGAGCTATTCCATATATAATGAAAAGTTGAAATTCTTTTAGACAGGTATCATATAACTAAAAAGTGATCTTATTATAATGTTGCATTTTTAAAAAAATATTTTCTTAATAAATTTTAGCAGTAGCTTCTTACAAAAGTGAAATATAAAATTAAAACATTTAATAATTTTCCATTGGCTATTTTCAAGGAAGGTGGATTTTCTTTAAAAACAACGTTAGGAAATGAGAGCTTCTTTTCTTTTAATCCCCTAAAAAATAATGTTCATGTTTAATTAAATTACATCTTAATACTTGCAAATTCTAATGGACACTGTTTAAATATAATTGAAATTTAGATAGGACAAATATATATTTGTGGCAAGAGGCTTAGTTATTACACCATCTGATTATATATTGCATTAATAGAATGTAGATTTTAAAAGAAGTTAAAAGCGAAGAATAATCCTTTAAAGGTTAATGCCACTAAAACTTCTCTATGTAAAAGAAATGTGGTGTATCTGCAATCTTTTCTTGTATTAGTTTTTCATTTAGAAATTATTCTCTTGTTATGCCTTTCATTTTATTATTATTGGAATAATTTTAAAGTTTGTGAAATATTGAATTTTTTTTATATATTTTATAAAATGTTGTAAAATGAATTTCTTTATAGCATGAATATTAATGAATATTATTATATGTTATCTCTTCAATGTAGATTACTAAATTGAAAAAGTAGGTATTTGCTAAGGAGGTCACAACTTTGGGTAATTTGAGATTCTAATATTGTTTGTAGTATTTCCAACATAATTTAATTTTGTGATTTAATTTAATTTTCAGGAGTAATGCTCTTCAACTTTTTCAAATTACAATCTAAACTAATATTTAAATTTCAGATTATTATTCTAAAAACATTTTTCATTAATTACCTCTTGGAAGCTTTCTGTTATAAATTTTTAAAAATATATTGCTTTATATTTGAAGAGTTATCTTATAATTCAATATCAACTAAATGGTATCAAAAAAAATTTGTACATTTTCTACTGTTTCATATAATATTTCTTTTAAATTTTGAGATTTTTTGATGATGCTGGAATCATTCTCTTTAAAATGACCCACAATTAAAACACTTTATTATTTTAGTATATCAAAATTTGCTTCTTTACTTTAATTTAAAAAATAAAAATTTAATTTGGAAGTTAAGTAAAGGGAAAACCGAGCTTCAGTGCCTTTCATTGCCCTGCATCCCTGTGTATAAATTTCTTCTCATGAAATAAAATAAAAATATTATTTGATTTTAAAAGATCTGAATTTCCAACATGGATCAATCAACAATGATTCTTTCTTGTTTGTATTACTGTTTTACTTTCAAATTTTTAAAATTGTAACCAGCACTCAAATTATTGTATTATTCTCTTTTCAGACAAAAGAGACCAAAAGTGGCAAATTAGAATGGAATATCCACTTTTGGCTTGGTGAAGAAACTTCCCAGGTGTGTTCATTACAATTAAATGAAATATCTTAATTGTTAATTGAATTTATCTTAGTACTTCAACAACAACAAAAAATAATAATCATTGTACTGAATTATCTGTTAACTTATTTCTGATTGTGAAATAGTTTCTAAATTTTCTGATATAATTTTGTGCAATGTATAAAAAGTAATATTAAAATTGCTAATATTTTAACAAATGACAGTTTTTATTCTTGCAATCATCTGATTCTGTTTAAATTTTATTTCTATCTTAAAGTTATTCTGAATCATTTTATTTATCAGTTTCTTAAAGTTGTTCTGAATGATAGTATTTATTATTTGCATAATTTTGGTCTGATGATTTTATAAGCATAAATTTTTACTTTTTCAGGATGAATCGGGTACTGCTGCAATCAAATCTGTGGAATTGGATGATGTACTGGGAGGAAGCCCAGTTCAACACCGTGAAGTACAAAACTTTGAATCTGCTTTATTTTTATCTTATTTCAAGAAAGGTATAAGGTAAGTTTTAAATCTTTTGAAATCTTTCCACTCCGTTTGACATATCATAACATCATGCAATTGTCTGAATTATTGTTTTTGTAATTTTGATTGCCTCAAATTTCAATGTCATGTCATATCATGAATAATATGCAATAAAGGAATTCTTGTATAAAATCAGGACTGGCTATTTGAGGTGTGTGGTGGATGTTATGCACTGGGACCCCATGATTGAGGGTTGTCTCAATGTGATCAAGAACCAAAATAATGTTCTGAGCAATAATAGTGCTGAATAGCAATCTGAACAATAATAGCGTTGACACATACTGAAAGTATACAAGTTTGTTCCCATGTGACTGGCTGAATGTTATCTGATGATGTTACTAGGAATGGTAACTAGCAATGATTGCAATACACCTATAAAGTGGGAGGGGGGAGTTTGTTCATGAGTAGGGAAATCCCTACCAGACAAGATAAGACGGAGCGATACCCAGAAGTTGCTGATGGGACTGTGTTCAAATGAAATCATCAGCCTTCTTTTCTTTTCTATTTTAATGTTACATTTTTTGTATGTGCATCTATATATGTTATATAAGTAAAAGAATGGTAGGTTAAATGAGTAACTCCCTGACACTGCACTACTTCTTCACTAGCCATGAATGAGATAGGAAGATGAAAGAAAGAAATTTAAATGGAGCAATTGATGGGTTTAAAAAATAAGAAGTTTACAGTATATACTACAATTTAGTGCAAGTGTGCAATATATTATAAACAAGTATAAAGTTTCAATCAATCGTAACAAGTATAAAATATTTTTTAGTAATATACATTTGTTTTTGTTTTTTTAAATTTTTTACTTTACAAAAAAATTTAGAGCCCCAAATGGCTTTTTGTACACAAAGAAGGCCAGCTCTGCATAAAATCTAATGCTTTTACATAAACAAAAAATTAAATGTACGTTAAATGCAGGAATTTAAAAAAATATATGTGCCTAAATGGATAAAAATTAGCAGAGAGAAGAAAGAACATGACATTATGAAATAACCACAAAGAAATTATCCCTGCCTGGCAAAACAACTAGGGTGAATTGAATGATCTGTTGAGACAATAAAACAGGTCCTCAAATGAATAGAAAATGGCTCCCATTATGTTATACACACCTCATGAAAGGTGTATATACACCACTCATGAAAGGTGTATATACACCACTCATGAAAGGTGTATATACACCACTCATGAAAGTGAATGACTTGACATTGGCATGGAAATAACTCAAACTCCATACCAATAATTCATAGGCATGGAAACATCCCACTCCAAACCAATAATCCACAGGGATGGTGGAAGCCTGTTTATTTATATCGCTACTTCTCATTCCCATATCTGAAGTGCCCCTAGTGGAAATTAATTTCAGATAAGTTAAATGTTGTATTTTGTATATTTTTGAAAATTTTATTAAGACTGTTCAGAATAATATGTGTTGGTAGATGATAATTTTGCCTAATATTGATGAAATTCAGGTTGCATATTCGTTTGTCTTTTATTTCTAAAAGAAATAAAAAAATGAGTGCAAAGGTTTTGTGAAGATAACTAGTCTAAATTCCTTACTCATGGATTTGTACATGAGAATAATTTTTGTGACACATGAATTTTTTTTAAAAACAGGTACTTGAAAGGTGGTATAAAATCTGGCTTTCATCATGTTGAAAATGTGCCTGTGAAACGCTTCTTGCGAGTAAAAGGACGTCGTAATGTTCGGCTTAATGAAATGCCAATTGAAGTGAGTTCTATGAACATAGGCGATTGCTTTATTTTGGATAGTGAGCCTAATGTGTTCATCTATGTAGGACCTCAGAGTGGTCATATGGAGAGAATCAAGGCTATTCAAGCTGCTAATGCTATCCGAGATGATTTACATGGTGGGAGGAGTGAAGTTAAAATCATTGGTAATATATATATATATATATATATTATTTAATTTTTTAAAATTTTTTACAAATAAGAATTAAGACTTAATAGATGATTATAATTTTTTATTTACTAGCATGGCATTTTACTTTAAGCATATTTTTATTACTTATGTGTATATATAAGCATTAATTTAAAATGATGCATAAAAAAGCATTATTTTACATTTAAGGCTGTGTTATTATGTATCAAAAATTAAGACAGAGGGATAAATGCGTTGAATACCTTTTGTTTTGTGGCTTTTTTCCCCCCTTACATACGACCGGAAAATTGTTTCAGTGGGATTGCATTTATAAAGTTATTCATCTGTTGGCTAATAAAAGCTCTCAATTGTTTTAAATAGCATCATTAAATTATATATTAATAATGCTATAGAATAAATGATTATTATTAAAATAAAAATTTGGAAATATATATCTTTGCTTTCTTGATTGATTGCTTAGAGTAGTTGACTAATTTTACTATTATTGTGCAGTAAATGTAGCTTTTGTTTTGTGACATTTATTTAGCAAAATTTTGGTAATTGTAAATACTATTCATAATTGTGTTTATTGAATATTTGCAGATGAAAACTGCTCTTCAAGCGAGATCCAAGAGTTCTTTAATGAGCTTGGTGGGGGCTCACCTAATGATGTTGCAGAGGGAACAAGTGATGATGATAAGAAATTTGAAGCTAATTTTGAGTCTAAAATTGCATTATACAAGTGAGAGTAATATGTAACTTAAGGAAGAGATCTTTATTTTGTTTGCTTTTTATGTATTTCATGAACTTTAATCTTACTAGCGCCTTTACATTAAATCACTAATTCTCAAAAAATGAACATTCTTTTAACCAGTTAACTTTAGATTTATTTTTTTAGTCCTTCAGGCCCCTCTTTTTAAAGTCAGGTGATGACACATATATATAAATTGAATGAAATACCAATGGTTGCTTAGTAAATGTTTCAAAAAAAATAATAGTAAAGTGAATAAGATATAATTTTTATTAAATGAAGAAATTACACATTGAAAGCACTGAAGTGAAGATTTGGATTGACATATATAAATGTCGAACACACTTAACTAGTTAATGATTGCTTTATCAGCATCTACTTATTAAAAACTAACTTAAAATGTATTCTTTATTACTTTTATTCGAATTATTTATTTAAATGTTAGAAGATTCTATTTAAATGTCTATGGTTTAGGAACAGATTTTCTTTTTCAAATAAAGATGAATCTGAATAAATTGAATAGTGGATAATCTGTACAATTACTAAATATGACAGTGTATTGAAAGGGGCTCTTGATTGTTGGAAATTAGGACCTCATGGATTGATGATAGTGAAATATTATTGAAAATTCTATAATCTGTACTATAATTAAATATAACATAGTATTGATAATGGCATTTTTAAAAAATTTTATATTAGAACTGATTTTTAGATTAATTTTTTAAAGAAATGATTGGGATTCACACATTTGTTTTACGAAGTTTCGAACATATCAAAATTTTAAGTGCTAAAGATCTCTTATGTTTATATTTAACTGTACCACTAAAAGGTATCAATTAATATTTGATATTATATGTGAATTAATAATTATTATTATATGTGATTTTCCTATTACCTTATTTAAAACAATATTGGTTAATTCTCTTAGTATCTTAAATGAATTGTAGTATCTAAATGGTTGCAAGAAACAGAATGACCCCAACTTCTTTTTATCTTCATCAACTTCTGGTTGGTCCCTCAAATTTTCTTATAACTGAATCATCTATGTAAAATGTAAGTTTAAGCATACTCTTTCCGTGGCTGAAATTCAGAAACAGTGTACCCAACCATTGTGCAGAAAATTGTAAAACATGTATAAATCTGAAAGTATCTGAATAGTTTTGATCATGTAATTTATTTCTTCTAATTTCAAAATCAGGAGAAATTGCAAGTTTAATTTTCTTTTCAGAATCTGGGAAAATGAATCTGGAGAACTTCAGCATGAGCTTGTATCAGAGAAACCTTTGAAACAAGAGTATCTGCAGTCTGATGTAAGTTAATAATGAAAGAAATTAAAATTTGAGTGATTAATTAAGAAAACCTATATGCCTGATTTTAATTTTTATTATTATGATTTTTAGGATTGTTTTTTGTTGGATGGTGGAATAAATGGTTTGTTTGTATGGATTGGCAAAAATTCCAGCCGAGAAGAGAGAATTGGAGCCATGAAATTAGCTAATGTTAGTTTATTTGATAAAAAATTGGATCTTTTTATATTTTTTTATTATTTGCCATAATTAAATGAGAACACATGGAGCTAAATATTTTTAGAAAATGGAAAATTAATTCCTTTATGTATACCATCAAATCTGACCTCAATTCAACCATTTATGATTCAATTGAGATTTGTTTCATTATATATTATTTATTCTTTCCCTTGGACAAATTTTCACTTTATTTACAATTCAGGAAACATTTGTATTTGTATCAGAAGTTGGCTTTTCTTTTTTGTAGGTATTAATTTTTCAAATGATGAATATGAAAATTGAAGACAATGGGTTTTTGATACAATTCTGGGTTTTCTATTTTGAACAGACTATTTCGTTTTCAAAAAATTTTGTTAAAAAATAGTTTTTCAAAAATATTTTCCTTTTTTATGTAATTGATTATTTTTAGCAGAAATATATAGAAATGAAAGGATATCCGAAATGGTTGCAAGTGAAGAGAGTCATTCAGTATGCTGAACCTCCTCTATTCAAATCATACTTTTCTGTTTGGAAAGAGCAGGATGATGAAATGACTATGGGGCGTTATTTTGCTTTGGAGCAAGCAATGGGTTTGTTTTATTCTTTTTAATTTTAAATTATTTGATTTTTTATAATTATTAATCTGTAATACATTCCCTAAATGTCTTATTTTTAGTTTTTCCTTTTTTTAAAAATTTTAAATGTGTACAAATTATTATATCTATATTATATATATATATATATATATATATATATATATATATATATATATATATATATATATATAGTTTTATGTATAATGTTGTGTGTATATATATATATAATCTTACAGAAGATGAAGATAGTAAGAAGAAATGTGCGCTGTATGCAAAAAGTGTCGGTAAAGCCACAAGCTTTATGCCTGATGATGGTTCTGGTGAAATTGAGGTATGGCAGGTGCAGTTTATAATTAATTATTCTTTTTATTAAAATTTCTCTCATTTATCATCAAGCACTTAATAATTTCTTACAGTCATTTTCACGTATGTATAAGTCTTCTAAGGTAACTGTAATTGTTAAATAATTCAGGAAGACAGTAGCTACTATGGAGACAAACACTACCTAATACTTCCAAAATTCTTCTAATTTTATTTAAAAAATTGTAAAGCTGAAACAACATGTTACTATTCAGAAAACAAACACATCAATAATTATTTGCAAAACTATATACAGAAAAATACACAATAAAAATACAAAAATGACTCAAATATTAATTAAATGCTAATACAGCTAAATAATTCTAGTTGGCTGTGAAAGCCAAAATTATTACAATAATTATTAAGCTTAAATAGGCATTTTTTTTTTTAAAGTTTAAACCACTTTTTATTTTTTATTCGTTGACTTGATATTGATATACATAGTCCACCACAAGCTGTATGTAGGCTACAACACTTTTTCATTGGCATTATGTAAACTTTTTCAATTACATTTTTTTTTTTTTTTTTTTTTTGAATTTGCTATTTTAGTGATATATCAATTTTGTTATTTATTATAATTTGTATTTCAGATTTGGAGAGTGGATAACTTTGATCTTGTACCTGTAGAGGAATCACAGAAAGGGATATTTTTTGGAGGAGATAGTTATATTATCAAGTATACTTATCATGCGAGTGGGGAACAGCATATTTTATATTTTTGGCAGGTTTGCATAGATATTCTTGTTGATGATATATATATATATATATATTTGATTTGAATAGGTCTATCTTCTTTTGATCTGTAATTAAAGGGTGGGGGGGAAGAAATAAAAGAATTTTGTTTATAATTTAAATTCTAGTATATATTGTTATGCTTGTATATTTGGTGCAGAATAAAGCTTGTAAATTTGTCCTTTTTCTTTTTTGTGTTTATTAGACATAATTGAATCTCTATACTACTCAGTCACAAAATAATTCTTCATATATTCATATTCATGTAGGATAAGCATTTTTAAATATATCAATGTATTCTCTATGTAATATTTTTGATTGAATTGTTATTTAGCTCAATTGCATTACATTTTTTTTTTTTTTGCGGGGAGTGTGGTTAAAAACCTTTTTTTCCCCTTCAAAATTCCTTTCTTTTTGTTTTCATTTCTTATTAAGCATGCTGTAATATTCTTTTACCATTACTTCTTCTTATTTTTAATTAACTTATTTTTAAATTTTATTAAATGGATTTCTATTATTTCCTTAAAGATCTGGTCTTAGAAGATGCTTTCTGGTATTTAAAGCAGAATATCTAACTTCATGAATCAAACATAAATCAAGATAAATACTGCTGTTTATAATATGTTACAACTAACCCCATTGTATAGTTCTTTACATTTTTGCTGATTTATAAAAAAGTATTGCAATTAGTAAAAACATTAAAGCAATATTTTAAAATTTAATGCCTAGACAAAATAAAGAAATAAAAAAATTTCTAAAAACATAATTGTTAGACATCATTGTTCATTTTCACCTTCTTAATTCCTTTTACCTAAAATAGAATCTGCCATTATGTCAGTAAATAAAAAAAGAAAAGAACGATACATCATTTTATTATATACATTTGAATACATGAAAATATTATGTACATCTGAAAATTCTGATTGTTTTAGCTTTTTATTTTTTTTAATTCTATGGATCAGGAATAAGGAGGAACAGTTATTTGTACCATAGAGTATTAAAATAAATGCTCTTAGAATCATTAAACCTTTTATTTTATACCACATAATCATGAGTTACAATTCTACAATTAATTAAATTTCCTCTGTATCTTTTTGTTCATTAAATCATTTTGTATAGTTAAATATAAAATATGTATTTAAAAATTAGTTTTTAAATATGTAGTAAGAAAATATTTTAAATTAAATTCCTTGAACTATTCTACTTCCAAAAAGCATTTAAAAATATTGGGATGGTGAAATCTTTTCTGAGGCAGCTTTTTACAAAAAAATAAAGCAAGAATTTAAAAAAAAAAAAAAAATCTGTAATGTTTTGAATTTTTTTAAAAAATTATTGCTGATATTAAATGTAAAAGAATAATTTCTTTGAAAATTATTTTTCCTATTTGAAGAAATTATCAATCAAATATGTGAAAAGGCAATATTACATATTGTGCTACTCAATTGTTTCATTTAGGGCCAGTCCAGTTCCCAAGATGAAAGAGCTGCTTCTGCCATGCTGACAGTTAAAATGGACAATGAACTAGGAGGCAAGGCTGTACAGGTAAACTTATTTATAAAATAAAAAATGAATTGTGAAAAATGATTCAGATATAAAGCTTTCTATGAAATATATTTTATATTATGGAATGAAGGGTTTGTGAATAAAATAATCCTTATTTTTATTTTTAATTATAGTGATAATTATTTTATTCATCTGTGATTTTATTGCATATATTAATCGGAGATTTGTTTATTTTAGGTCCGTGTTGTCCATGGACAGGAACCAGAGCATTTCTTACGCGTTTTTAAGGGCCGCATGGTTATTTTAATGGGTGGCCATGCAAGTGGTTTCAAGAATATTCATGATCATGATTCTTTTGACATGGACGGCACTCTCCTTTTTCAAGTTAGAGGGACCAATGAATTCAACACTCGGGCAGAGCAGGTATTCTATAGCTCCAATATGATTTGCTGTTAGTTGTAAAATGATTTTCTTTTGATTTCTAAATTACAAATTTAAAAAAAAATCTAAGTTATTCAGGGTTGCCACGAAAATCTGGAAAACCGGAAAAACACAGAGAACTTAAAAATCGTCAGAAAAAAAAAATTTGGAAAGTTTCATAAAAACGAAAAATACAGGGAATTTTAAATTTCATAGTTATTTTTTTCTCATCTAAAAAATTCCGATCGCTAAAGATTACAAGAATGAAAGATCGTAGTCGAGCTTCCAAAAACGAAACAATGTCATTCGCGATTATGTAATGCGCCCCTTTTCTACTCTTTCCCCTTTTTTTTTCTGTCCAGTTTCGATTTGCAAGACAGTTGTTCTTTTTCTATGGGATTCCTGAATTGCAGCTAATGAGCATGCACAGGACTTCTGTAACTGCGTGAGAAAATAGAATACATTTGGTTGAATAGAATACTATAGCTGGAACATTCAATTTGCAGAAGCAGCACGATAGTGTTTAGTCTGCCATACTTGAGTTTACTGAATGGTTTCTTTATAATTTGAGAAACTGTCAGTTTATTCAAAGTAGATTAGAGAATTTTTTTAAACAATGAGCTGTTCAACATCAGTTCAGTGTTTAATACAAATTGGATGGATTAAAAAAAATCAATCCTGATTTTCTGCATGGGTTTGAGAAGTTCCACAAAATCCATTTTTTGTGTACTTCTCACTTTGTAAAAAGATAATGTCTAATTAATATGGGAAAACAGGCACTTATTAGGCATGCCAAAAGTGAAAAACATGCAAGATTGCCTGTCAGTTCAAAAGATTCATCATTGTTGTTGAACTTAGTATCTAAAAAGAATACAGGAAAGGATAACATGTCAAATCCGAAGACATCAAATTAATGTCCGCAAATAAACCGAGTTCGATCTTTTTAGTGAAAGAACAATAATTTAAAGTTGGATTTTTATATGCATTAAAACTTACTGCGTCACATTCATCTTTGAATGTATTCAATGATATATCGGAAGTATTTTCACATATTTTCACTGAAAGGGAAATAGCTAAAACATAAAAAAAAAAAAAAAAAATGCACGTTAGGCTGTGCAAAAATGCATACTTTATTTGTTAAGGATTAGCTGCATGAAACTGATCCCAAAAATTCTGCCGAGGTTGCAGAAATTGATACCCAAATACATGAATTAGCATAAGTGAAGAAAAATAATCTTGCTATGTAATGTTTTTTGTTAAATAATCATTGAATGATTTTGTGTTTTATTTCACACGATTCCTTAATTTAAAGAGCATGAAAAGTTATATATTCCCCTCCCCCTTTAATATATGAATTTTCTTGCCAAATTCTAGATAATAAATAGTTTTTTTAATATTTTTTATGTTAATATAAACCTTCTTTTAATATGTTATTTTGATAATGTTAAATTGTTGCTTCCTTTCCTTGGTTTTTCCACTTTTTAAAATCATATTACATTATAACTAGCACATAAGTGCTATTCATGCATTTCCTCATATCTTGAATATACAGACGGAAAAATGCAGAGAATTTTTTTTTCCAGTTTTGAGTAGCAACACTGTAAACAGACTTGTTCCCATTATGCCTCAGTTGGACACTCAAGCACAGAATGCCATTCAGATCCAAAATGTGCCAATGTGTGATAAACCACACACCTAAGATTCCAAGGAGTGCAATAAAAGAAAATGGAAAAGAAAATTTAAGAGCTTAAAGTAACTGAGAATGTATCATGCTCAGAGGCAAGGAAATTTGTGTATCCCCAACTTTCTAATTCATCATCTTCATTACTATACTCACAAACAGTCAAAAATACTGTTTCTGATTATACCCAAACAGATAAAATAACTCTTCAAAACTCTTCTTCACAATCTACACAGTCTCTTACAAAAAAAGGCAAATCGAAATATAAAGAGAGAACTAAAAAAAAAAGAAAAAAAAATGGAAAGTAATAAGTCTCCTATTTATAAAGAAATGAACCTTTATAAACTTACTTTAAATGTTGGATGAAAGGTAACCGATTCCGAAGTCATTGCTAGTAATGTGAAATCATCTTGTCCAGTTAATGTGTGCCCTAAATCTTCTAATACTGTACCTGTGATAGATGAAATTCCAAATTCCAATACTGGAAGTCATATGAGCACTTCGAGTATTTGAAATAGTGATGACATTCTCGAATGTAATATGACTGAATCACTTGAGGATACCCTTGGAGATACAAGAAACAAGCTGGTGTAAAAACTGTTCTCGAAAAAATCAGAAGTCACTAATCCCTAGTCTTCAAATTTTAAGCTGGAAGCTAACATTTTTTCAAAAGGAAAGGAACTTTTGCTTGGTATGTTAACTGGTTATTCACATACCATTACACCAACAAAATATAAACATTGAATTTTTTTTATTTTTTTTTCATTTGCTTTGCTCCTAACCTGTTTTGCTTTGAAATGTTTTGGCTTTTACTAAATCATTTTACTCTAGGTTTTATCTAACAATTATAGCTTGTACCCTTCGTGCTTTTCTTTATACTTGTGAGAATTTTTATTGTTACATTGTGCATATTTCTTTTTACAAACTAGGTTTTAAATAATTTTAATGTCCCACTTTTAACATGTAATTATACACTCTCATCATATGTTTGGTGCAACATAGTCAAATTTGGCACCTGTGCCAGTAAACCCTACTATTCTATCCTATCCTGATTATGAACCTATAAGGTTAATGTGAACTCAAACTGATTATGTAAATGGATCACTATTTATGTAGAGTAAAAGAGTTTAATTCATTTCTTTTTCTTCAGTATCAATGCATTTGATTTACCAAATACTAACAAATACTGAACATTTGTTTGATTTAAAATCAAATTTTGTTGGACTTTATAAATATTTGTTGTAGGGAAAATTTACAAGCACTTATAAAATTAAATATATGGATTTAGGTAAGCGGATAGATTTGCTAATATCAAGCACAAATGTAGATTTCTAGTAATTACTACTTGTTATGTACTTAAATTGTTTTTAATTCTAATTGTCTTGTAAAATTTAATTTTTCTAGGTTCCAGAAAAAAGTGATTCACTGAACTCGAATGATGTTTTTATTTTAGAGACACCATCAGTTACTTACTTATGGATTGGACAAGTATGTTTTTTTTTTTTTTAAATGTTAGATGACTTTACAATTGCTGTTTCTGAATATTAGAAAATGAAGGGAATGTGAATAAACTTTATATTATATGGATATTTAATGATAGTTATTCAACATATTTTTTTTAGTAATTAAAAGGATTGATAAAATGTGCTGCGCCAAACTCACCCCACCTTACTTTGATTATTTTCATAATGTATGCTTCTTAAAAAGTTAGTATCACAGAGGTCTACCATGTGGAAAATAAGAAAAATTGGGAATTTTCTGTTGAAAACATGGAAAAATCTCATAAAAAAGGTTTCATTTTGGAAAAAAATATTATTATTTTTTTTCTTAAAAAATTGTGTAAAAATTCTCTTGAAATAATTTTCTTAGTTTTTAACAACTTGCAAATTTTTTCCCTTAAATTAGTTTGCCATGTCACTTTTTGCTCAATACAATACTTTGTAGTTCTCCTAAAGTCTGATAAAACCTTCTAAGTGAGAATCCTCATTGATTTTTCTTCCTTTTCCTGGGGCAGTAGCAAACATTGACTATTGAGAGGAACTATTTCTTAAACTGATAGTAAGAAGCAATTTAGTTCTTACATGCTTAGTAGAAAATTTATGCCTATCTAAGATGAAATTTCAGCTTGCCAATAATATCTCAGGTCTTATTGTTAGAATAAAAGTTCTAGTAAAATGAAAAAAATCTCATGCAAATTGGCAGAGTTAAAAAAAAAAAATTAGACTGATGGAACAATTGATGCTGAATAAGTTTTATGGAGTCCTGCATGGAATGAATTAAATGAAAAAAAAGAAGGAAATACAAAATAAATCTGGTGTGCCTTTTATTTCAATGGGAAAAAAAAGCTACTGAAGTCATTAAAAAAAGAAGAAAAAAGTCTTGTCAAATAGTGATATCCTAACACACAAAGAAAAACAAAAATACTAAAATATTATATTATGAAAACAAATTACTTTTTATTTTTTCCTACTGTGATGAATGGTTCCATCTGCTTCTTATATATTCATTTAGCATATTGAATGTCAACAGTGGAGTGGGGGAATGTAGTGACAAAGGCTGTTATCTCTTAGGTTGAAAAGGTTACAATTAATAGATATCAAAAATACTATATTTCCTTAGCTTGTATTTTTTAGCCTGTTTGTATGCAATTGGATTAGTTAAATTTTTGCCAATTCTAATTTCCTGTTAAAAAATATTTGTTTAAAATATAGACTGATGATTAAGATATGTTGGTGTAATAAATGAAATATGTATAAGGGCTTATAAAGTAACATGAATTAAATATCATTGCTTGAAATTTATTGGACAAGGCTACACACATTTACTTATAATTAATTAAGATCAATAATGTGGGTGGTGAGCAAGCTGTCTGCCAGAAACAGTCATTTGTATAATAATTTATAATACTAATTAAACAGTTTATATTTATGCATAGTATGTATGCATTAAATGCCCTTTAATATGCATTAAAAAGGTACAATTTTCATATGAAAAATATGGCACTTTTATGATGCAGATGCTAGAGTTGATTTTCGCTGGTATTGATCTTGTCTAATTTTGCCCTAAAATATATTTTTAAAAATGGGCATAATTTCAAAAAAAGGAATCTATTCTAGAAATATCAAAAATTTGTAACCTTTAATTATTAAATATTTATTAATATTATTTATTTATTAAATATTTTGTTTTCTGTGCATGTGAAAAATATTCTATTATTACTGAAATTTCAGTTTGTGCTTCTGCTCTGAAAAGTTTCACAATTTTTGTCTCCCCCTTTTCAGGACTCTAATGAAGAAGAACATAATATGGGCCAAAATCTCACTGAGATTGCTTCACCTGGAAGGTATGCATACTTTTACTTTTTAAGCTGTTTAATTTTATTTAAAAAAAAACTTGCAGAATATTTTGTAGAAGTTCTGAGAAATATTTGTTTTATCTTATGATATGCACAAAGATTGGCATTCATTTGAAAAATAAATGTTTTAGTAATAGGTATATATAAATATAATAAAATAATATATTTTCTTAATGTAACATTATATCTAGACTGATGGCAAACTAATCTACTTTGTCAACTAATAACTTTTCGATTGTAGCTCCCCAAAATGTGATTCCATTGTCAATTTGAAATTTAATACCATATTGTTACGAATTTACTCTGCACAGTTAGTTCCATCATTGTAAAACTATCTTTACTGACAGCTCTATGTTGATTCTTTGGGAACCTGCTGTGCCCTGCTCTGGAAGCTATAAAAGGCCGGCAGACAAAACAGGAATCAGTGTGTGTATATGGTCAGAGTTGAGTTAGCAACAAATTAGTTGGATCAGTTCAGGAAAGCTTAAAGTTTAAGTGAACCTCAGTCATTTAGTGGATTGAGAATTGAGCCATGCTCTGAGTATTGTGTTGAATAGCCAATCCTATTATAGTGAATCAGGAGTTGAGTACAACTAAAGCAAGAATGCAATGAAGAATAACAAGAATTTAGAGAGATCATAGTGAATAACTATGTGAATTCTTTTTTCTTGTGGAATTCTGTCTAGCTGCTTTGTGTGCTGTTATGGTTACTTACTACTGTTTGCTACTTGTGGGCTCTGTTTATGCCAAGTATTGCTTTGTATTCCTTGTGTACATCTCGGCTATATATTTATCATCTGTGCATTCGTGTTAATAAACTTCGTTATTTGTAATTGAGACCGGTTGTCTGTGTCACCATATATCCACTACAGCAAACCTGTTTGAATTTACGGTGTTTTGTACAGAGAATTATTTTCCATAGCAATATTCTTTAATTTTGTATTAATTAGGTATATAATTTAACATAATCTCTCTCTCTCTATATATATATATATACTATATAAAATGCTCGCGTGGACGCAAAATCAGACCGAATTTGTTAATCGCCGTTTGGCAACACTTCGACCTCTCCCAGGAACATCAATATGCGGTTTGATAAGATTTCAAGCGAATTCTATTCTTGCATCAGTTTGAAAAATTTTTTAACAAAAAATTAACGGTCAAAATACTGACAAAATTTTTTACGATGAATTTAAGTTGTGCCGTATCGATTTTAAAACGAAATCGTCGGAAATAGAAGACAGGTCGAATGAAAATGCCCAAGAATCGTTCATAAGAAGATCCAGCCATAATGAACGAGATAGGGTTAAACGTTTATGTGTACGGAGCGAAGTTTCCAAACTACAGGATCATAGTTGTGGGACTATGTCAGGACTCTATTCTTTTTGCTAGGCACGTTACTGGGAAAAAGAAGTAAATTCAAATGGCCGATACACAAATTGTCATGATAACAAAAAATTGTTTTGGAACATCTGTTAAAACAACCGAAAATATTGAAAAACTTTCTGATCAGTGATTCAATCGAAGGAAGAAACTATCGGAAGCATATAAGAAAATATAATTCTGCTTTAGCTTTCGCTTCCATAGGAGCCTAAATTAAACCTCCTCCTGCAACAAGGCCATATTGCTATAGGATTCATGGTCAGATATACCACATGTTTTCTCCTTTATACAGTGGTCATAAGAAACCAAGCTATGGTCAGTTATGTGTTTGATACCAGTGAAGACACTGAAAAACGCATGGAGATAGATGAAGAATGTTTGCTCTTGAGAAAAGCACATTTTTTTAAAAATTTATTTCTGTGGTGGATATGTTACCGTGAAAGACCGAAATCAGAGAATGTCAACAAACACCAAATACGTCGGTGAAAGATCGAATATTCCATTACATTCTTGTACATTCGGGCCCTCGGACTTGTTTCTCGCCAAATCCTTTGTTCTGGTGGAGTCTCCCGCCAAATCCTGGCTACTGGCTGTTTCCAGCCAAATCCTTTGTGCTGGTGGAGTCATTCAGCTTTGTCAGTCTTATGCATATGCAAGGTTCGATAGTAAAAACAAAGTTTCCTTATTTTTTTTTTTTTTTTTTTTTTTTTTTTCTGATTTCCTTATTTATACAGAATGGATACTGCAGTGAATCGTGATCTTTTTCTTGAAAAGTTAACTGTATTAATTGCGGGTAAACGAGAAAACGAGAAGACAATTGCTTTTATTTTTCTCGAGAAAAGTACTCTAAAATACTTTCTGAAGTGATTTCTGCTAAAACTAAGTGCAACACACCTTTGGATTACAGACGATTAAAACGTTTTGACGTTTTAAAAATTAATGATGAAGAGAAGTTAATTGTGCCATTAAAACAAGGAGAAACGAATATACAGTATTATGTTACCAATGAGGAATTGTTCAGTATATTATATGAAGCTCACACCAGCACAGGCCATGGAAGAAGAACATGTATGCTTAAAGAGTTGCAAAATAAATACAAAAATATTACATATGAAGTTGTAATGTTGTATTTAAATCTATGCAAACAGTGTCAAATGAAACACAGTGCACCTAAGAAAGGTATTGTTGTGAAACCAATGATCAGTTCTGAGTTAAACTCAAGATGTCAAGTTGATCTGATAGATCTGCAGTAAAACTCAGATGGTGAATATAAGTTCATAATGGTGTATCAAGATCATTTAACTAAGTTTGTCCAGCTACGACCTTTGAAAATTAAGAGGGCTGAAGAAGTAGCGTGTCACATTCTTCCAATATTTTTAACATTTGCTGCTCCAGCAATATTGCAATCAGATAATGGTAGAGAATTTAGTAATCAAGTCATATCCGAAATATGCGCTATGTGGAAAGATGTTAAGATAGTTCATGGAAAGCCTCGTCACAGTCAAACACAAGGCTCAGTTGAAAGGGCCAATCAGGATATACAGAATATGCTAACTGCATGGATGAACGATAACAATACAAATAAATGGTCAGAAGGTTTACCCTTTGTTCAATTTGCCAAGAACACTACGTACCACGAAGGAATACGCCAAAGTCCTTATGAAGCCATATTTGGCATTAAAGCGAAAAGAGGCATAGCATCGTCTTTTTTGCCTAGCGAACAAATCGCAAGTATCGAAACTGGGGAACAACTTGAAGAAATCGCCAATACTTTTGAAACCGAAGAACAGCTTGAAGAAACTGGTAATACTTCTGAAAAAAATTTCAGCGGTGGTCAAACCGAAAACCAAATTCCAAAGAAAAATATTGAAGAGGACTTGCAATCTACCATGTCTTCACATCAAGTTCTGAATGAAAAACACGAGTTAATTTCTATAAAAAGAGCCACCGCGAAAGAGAATCTTCTACTGCAAGCAACAAAAATGTTGCGAACCTCACAAAATCAATTTCCTCCTGCTCAAATTGGTGATACTGTACGAATACAAGTCCCTGATGTCGACCGTGGTCGTACAGATAACCGAAATGTGTTAACGGTTGTTGTTGGAATAGAAGACTCCGACTTCTATATACTTGCGAATGAAAATGGTACCATCAAGCAGCTTTACACACGTAATCAGTTCGAAATTTGTAAAGAAAAGCTCCTTTCCATAGATAAGATTTCTTTTCAAGAAATTTCGCTGAGAGAAGCAGCTGCAGCTAATTCGAGAAGCGGTGGCCAAGGCTATACACGCTGTCATTGCAAAAGGAAGTGTTCCACAAATAAATGCAGTTGTAAAAGCAAGGGCCTCTTGTGCAATTCAAAGTGTCATAATAGTTTAAGTTGTTGCAATAAATAAGATTTGATTCACATAATTTAGTAAGTTTTTTATTACTATTATTTTCCTTTCTCATTTTGAAAGTACTGTGTGTTTTAAGTTCTTAGTTATTCCTCTCAGAAAGAGAGGCAAAAAATTTATCGCGACTGAATTACGGAGAAAAAAATATAAATCTTGGACATGTTCAACATTCACCATTAGTGCATGGTGAATACCGACATTCACCGGTGAAAGTCAGAAATAAGGGTATTTAGCAAATATTTTATATACACCAAGCACATTTTTTATATACACTATGTGTTTGTCGACATTCTCCAGATTTCGGTGTTTCACCGTAGCAGATATATATAGTTCCTAAATGAGAAGTTATTTGTGTTTATGAAGAACTTTTCTAAGGTTCAGTTTTTGAGTGTACTTTTTACCTTGCATTTTTTTTTTTTTTTTAATTTCTTTCATTGTTTTATTTTGGAATCAACTCAATTTGAATATAGCTGCTTTCAGGCATTTTTTTTTTAATATCAAATTCTTATACTATTTCTGTAGTGTAGCTTTCAAATTTTAATAGTTGTGAGAAAAGCACAATTTTTTTAAATTTGTGTTTTTGTAAATATCATTTTTTTTATATTCTGCTTCTATGGTATAGTTCCCAAATTTGAAAAATTGTGAGAAAAGCACAATTTTTTAAAAAAATTGTTTCTTTGGTGGATGTACATAGTTATTTAATTGAAAGGTTATTTGTGTTTGCAGAGAACTTTGATGCAGATGATTTTTGCGAGTGTACTTTTTGCTTTACATTGCTTTATCTTATTACGGAATAAAAGTCTAGAAACAATATATTTGTTTCTAGACTAAAGTGGTTTACTAAATGGTGAGCGAGCGAAGCGATCTGAGAGGAACTGCATTAGCAGTTCCTGAGGGTTTTATTTAGAATATATGAAATATGTGCATTTGATATGAAAATATACACAATATATCCGAGATGACCTATCCAAAGGCATGATATATAAAATTTAGAAATATATGGTACCATATATGTAATTTAGAAATAATGGAATTTTTGGTAATGGAGAGCCATAAGTACTGCTGGATAAAGATTCTGAGTGCCCTTTGTGATATTTATGGCTTAATCTTTCAATATTGACTTTTTTCTCCTTTTTTTTAAAAAAAATATTTTTTAAAGTTTAGATCATTTTGATATACTTTTCTGCTCTTTAATTCAAAGAACTCGTATAGTTTTGTTGCGACATAAATCGCAAATATTTTATTTGTTGTTGTTTCTTATGGCACTTGCCATGGACAAGCCCGCTGTTCGAAGACAGCCGATTTAAGCCTGAGGGGGGAGCGCCTCTTGTTTCTATAGTAGCGCCATCTAGGGCCAAGAGAACGACTTAGCTACACACACGTCACAACCCTTTTTACGGGGAGGACTTCATTCACGCATTTCATTCACTCAACCACAGATCGTAATTTAGACCTGAATCAGAGAACGATCACCCCTGATCCAGTACCTCCAGTGGTATTACTCTCGACATGGAGGATTTTGTGACCACGACAGATTTAACGCGCGTCAGCCACCAAGCACGCGGGGAATCTTCGGCCGGTGGGGTTCGAACTCGCAACCAAAGGGACGCGAATCCGACGCTCTACCAATCAGGCTATCCCGGCCTAAAAAAAAAAAATAATAATATTTACTACTTTTAAATAAATATTTTATTTAAAAGTAGCTAACGATTATTTTAATAACTATAAATTTTATTTTGTAAATAGTTGTAAAATTCAGATTGGCAACAGTGATATTTCTGGAACTTTTAATTTGTTGTTTAAAAACGATGCTAGAATTTTGAATGAAAATAAGTTGATGTAAATTTGATAATATTATCTATAATGTAATAAGATTTAGTTTTATAGTAAGTTTGTCTGCGTTTTATTTTTGTTGACGCATGAACACAACAATTGGTGACCCTGGTTTTACGATGACAACGGATAGCCGACATTCTACGATTGAAACAGTTACTGTTATGGATGCCGAAGCGAATAAAGTAAGCATAAAAATTCCACCATTTTGGCGCGAAAAACCAGACATTTGGTTTTATCAAGTCGAAGCTCAGTTTGAAATAAATAAAATTTCTACTGAAGAAACTAAATTCAACTATTTGTTTTCCCAGCTTGAACCGAAGTATGTTGAGCATATATCCGATATTATTAAGGACACTAAGCCTAATAAATATGCCCTGGCGAAAGAAAGACTTTTAAATATGTTCAAGGAAAGTGAAAACAAGAGAATTCAGCTCATAGTTACTGGAATAGACCTTGGCGATAACAAGCCAAGTCAGCTTTTGCAGAAGATGAAAAATTTAAGAGCGGACGATTTTTCAGAAAAAGTGTTAAAATCTTTATGGCTAGATAAAATGCCTGATTTTATTCGAAATATTCTTCTTGTAAGTGAAGAAAGCTTAGACAAACTGGCTACGATGGCTGATAAAATTCATGAGATAAAATCGGAAAAGGAAGTTTGTGTTTAGAATAAAAAATTGATTCGATGCAAATAAATGTCCGTTCTAGATCCAAATTTATAAATCATCACCGAAGTATATCTCGAAGTCTCAGTCGTTCAAATAAGCGATTTAACCAGAAAGGTAAATATTGTTTTTATCATTTTAAATTTGGTGATCGTTGCCGACCTGATAAATGTTACTCCCCATGTGCTTGGAGCGAAAAGGCGGGAAACTCCAGGATGCAACAGGATTAGCGGCTACCGCTGTTGCTGATATTAATGAAAGCCGCAAGTTTCGTTTATTTGTAAAGGACAAAAACACAGGACTGCGGTTCTTAGTGGATTCAGGGGCTGATGTTAGTTTTATTCCTGCAACTCACCGAAATAAAACAATAGATAATTTTAAATTATATGCAGCGAATGGAACAGAAATTCTTACTTATGGAATTAAAGTTTTGAACTTAAATTTAGGACTTAGAAGAGAATTTAAATTTCCTTTTATATTAGCTAAAGTTGATAAAGCAATAATAGGAGCTGACTTTTTGAATAAATTTAAGTTTTTAATAGATATTCATAACAAACAACTTATTGATGGAATAACTAATCTGTCCGTTCGACACCACGTAGCAACAGTTGATGATGTTATTAGTACTTTGGATAAAACTTCTAAATATGCTAATTTGTTACAACAATACCCAAATTTAACTAAACCTAATTTAACAGTATCTAAATTTGAACATGATGTTGAGCATCTTATCACAACAAAAGGACAACCTACTTATTCCAAAGCTAGACAACTGGATTCCAAGCGACTACAAGCAAAACAGGAATTTCAATACATGGTAGAAAATGATATTATTCGACCATCTAAATCGCAATGGTCCAGCCCTCTTCACATGGTGCCTAAGAAAGATGGTTCCTTCCGACCATGTGGAGATTACCGACGTTTGAACGCTCAAACCATACCAGATCGTTATCCTGTACCTCGATTAGAAGAGTTGAACCATATTTTAAAGAATACTCGAATATTTTCTAAAATTGATTTGCATAAAGCCTATTTCCAAATTCCGATTAATGAAGCTGACAAGAAATAAAACTGCTATAATAACACCCTTCGGCTTGTATGAATTTAATGTAATGAGTTTTGGCTTGCGTAACGCTCCTTCCACCTTTCAAAGATTTATCAATGAGGTATTTAGAGGACTAAATTTTGTTTTCCCATATTTGGACGATGTTTTAATTGCGTCAACTATAGAAGAAGAACACGTAAAACACTTAAAATTAGTTTTTGACAGATTGCAAAAATATGGATAGAGACTTAACCCCTTAACTGTTTTATTTTCTTTACTATCTAATAAGATGACACCTTCTATTTTTTGAATATTTTCTTATTTTGATTCAAATGGAAATCCATTGAATACTTGACTTATCTATGTATTCTAAGTAATTTTAATATTGAATTATAATCGTTATGAATGGTTTATTTTTTGCTTACAACTATCAAAATTCGATAAATCGATGCACGTATGGCACTCGGGCAAAACAGTTAAGCGGTTAATATTTCTAAATCTATTTTTGGAGCTAAGGAACTGGAATTTTTAGGTTTTTTAATTACAAGTGAAGGATCAAAACATCTTCCTGAAAACGTTAAAGCAATTCTCAATATTAAACTGCCTGAAACTGTTCATCAACTGCGGACTTCCCTTGGAATGGTTAATTTCTACCGTCGTTTTTTGAAGAACGCCGCTAGTACTCAAGCCATTTTACACCAATACTTAAAAGGAGCAAAGAAAAAAGATAATCGGAAAATAACTTGGAACAAGGAAACCATTGAGCAGTTTGAAAAATGTAAAAAAGATTTGGCAAATGTCGCTGTCCCAAATTCACCAAATCCAGAATTACCTCTTTCATTGTGCACAGATGCTTCAAATACAGTGGGTGAAGTTCTACAACAACTTGAAAATGGTAGATGGAAACCAATTGGATTTTTTTCCAAGAAGCTTAACCACGCACAACAAAATTACATTGCATACGATCGGTAACTTCTCGGAATTTATTTAACCATTAAATATTTCAAACATATTCTAGAAGGAAGAAAATCCACAGTGTATACTGACCACAAGCCATTAATCTACGCATTTTTGCAAAGGTCCGATAAAACTTCTCCACGTCAAATTAGACAACTTCAATATATTTCAGAATTCACAACAGAAATTAAATATATTGCAGGAGAAAGTAACGTGGTAGCGGATACTTTATCAAGAATTGAGGAAATTGCCTTAATAGATTATGACTAATTGCCAAAGAACAAGATAATGAATTTTCGAACCTGTCAAAAATCTACAAGTTTGTCATTTAAAAAATATCCCCTTCCATCTGGAAAATATTTATGGTGTGATACTTCAACACAGCATATTAGACCTTATATACCTAAACATTTTCGCATGAAGATATTTCATCAATTTCACGGATTGTCCCATCCGGGAATTAAATCAACAGTAAAATTAATTTCTTCAAAATTTATATGGTCAAATATTAAAGATGTCCAGCAGTGGGCGAAGTCGTGTATTCTATGCCAAAAGTCTAAAATAATCCGCCATATAAAATCAGTATTGGGTGAATTTCAAAAACCATCTGGAAGATTTCGAGAAATACATATCGATATTGTAGGTCCACTACCACCTTCAAATGGCAACACCTACTGTGTAACATGTATAGATAGATACACGAATTGGATGGAAGATATTCCGCTGGAAAACATCTATGCAGAAACAATATCAAAAGCTTTTTATAACAATTGGATAGCAAGATTTGGAGTACTTGGGAGCTTATTACTGATCGTGGAACCCAATTTTCATCCAAGATATTTCAAAATCTGTCAAGAATCTGCGACATTAAGCTTTCACATACTACAGCCTATCACCCGCATAGTAACGGAAAGGTAGAAAGGCTGCTTTAAATGCCCACAATAATGTATCTTGGAGTGAAACGTTACCAACAGTACTTTTGGGTTTACGAACTGCGATCCACGACGATACTAATTATACAATAGTAGAAATGATGTATGGAAAGAATATCAAACTTCCTGGAGAATTCTTTGATGCAAATATTCCGCATGTGTCACCAGGACATTTATAAATGATTTACAAAATGTTATGGAATTGATGAGACCAAAAGAAACTCAACAAAAAAGTCATCCAAAAATATTTGTGCACAAAGATTTAGAATCAACTTCTCACGTTTTTCTTCGCATTGATAGAGTACGAAAGCCACTCTAACCCCCTTATGAAGGTCCATATTTTGTTATCAGCCGTACACCAAAATATTTTACTCTGAGGATAAAGAATAAAGAAGTGAATGTAACTATAGACAGATTAAATCCAGCGTATCTACTACCACAAGAAAATCCTGAAGAGCAGCTTACAACTCCAAGAAGCGTGAAGATTACGCCTGTGCCACAACCAGCTAAGATTCAAACCAAGGAAACTGTATCTCAACCTGATCTTAAACCAGCCTTAAGACAATCTCGAACTGGTAGAATCATTAAGACGCCATTGAGATTCAAAATTTAAATTTTGACTTATTTCCTACTTTATACTACTACTAAAATATTTACTTCCTACTTTCTAACATAACATTCGTTACTGGTAGGGGAGTATATGTTTCCACATAAATCGTAAATATTTTATTTAAAAGTAGCTAACGATTATTTTAATAATTATAAATTTTATTTTGTAAATAGTTGTAAAATTCAGATTGGCAACAGTGATATTTCTGGAACTTTTAATTTGTTGTTTAAAAACGATGCTAGAATTTTGAGTGAAAATAAGTTGATGTAAATTTGATAATATTATCTATAATGTAATAAGATTGAGTTTTATAGTAAGTTTGTCTGCAATTTATTTTTGTTGACGCACGAACACAACAGTGTTTTGTTTATGTTAGACCTAACTGAAAGCAGAAAGGAATCATCATTCCAAATTTGGTACCAAATAAATTATTAATACCTAGTGTCTAACATTTATGTATTGCATATTTGCTTCTTTCGGTTTTAAAAATCCATCAGCTGCTGAATATTTTTAACTTATTTATAATAAATATATTTAATTTTTTAGAGAAGTTATTGAAATAAAAGAAGGAGATGAGCCTGGTGAATTCTGGGATGCTTTAGGTGGAAAGACAGAGTATCCTAAGTCAAAGGATCTGCCATCTCGACCATTCTTGCAGCCAAGACTCTTCCGAATTTCTGATCAAACAGGAAAAGTAAAAATGGAAGAGATCTGTAATTTTACTCAGGAGGTATCTTGAAATATCTTTATTCTAATTTCTGAAAAATTCTATTTTTAAAGATTATGTAAAATTAAGGAGAGTAGATTGTTTTGAGATTATTCTCTATTATAGTTTTATGTTT
The DNA here is from genome assembly GCF_947563725.1 of Argiope bruennichi. Taxonomy (NCBI): domain Eukaryota; kingdom Metazoa; phylum Arthropoda; class Arachnida; order Araneae; family Araneidae; genus Argiope; species Argiope bruennichi. The sequence continues at coordinate 138,244,792 of NC_079153.1, read as the reverse complement.
TCATGAATTTTCATGATTTTATTTATCATGGTTTTTTTTCTTCTTGTTGTCTATTAGTTCTTGGATTTTTTTCATTTTTTTTAAAATTTTGTGTTAAAAATTGTTAATGAGAAATGTAATATTTAAAAAATACTAAAGCTTCAGAAAATATTTGCTTTTTTTTATAGTTGCAATTATGTTTCATTTAAAAATATTTTCTTCATTTTTATTTGTTTTAAAGTTATTTGTTAGTTTAATATATGCTGTAAATAAAGTAATTACACATAAAAATATTTTTTTTTTTGTAAAAGTTATTTTTTTTTATTTATTTATTTATTTGCATTGGACAGAATATTAGTTCTATTCATTTTATTTAATAGATATTTTGATAGCTAAAAATGTATTTATTTATTTTATTGAAAAGGAACAATTAAAAGGAAAAATAAAACCAAGAATGCATTTAAAGTGGAGATATTGGATTTATCATTATCTTCTACGGAATTAAAAGTGATTACATTATAAATGTATTGATAGGCTCGAGAATATCAAATTATTTTAATTTACATATTATTGTGAATAGAAAATGGTATACAGTGTTTACTGTATTGTATTCATTACCATTTATGTTAGGCATTCATTATTATAAAGAAATGTTTCAAGGGATTATTCCTTCTTCTCTAGAAGTAATGTATGCAGTTGCTTACAGGATAGCATTTACTATTGAAGTTTTAAAATATTCCAATCAGTTAAAATTTGTAAAAGAAATTTTATCTTATTATTACTTCCTTAAAATGCAGCAAAAGCAATGAGCTAGAATTTAGTTAACAAAAATAAAGTTTTAATCCTAATGTGATGTTAAGACTATTTTTTATTCCTGTAGTAATTCCAGGATATGAAATAGGAAGGGGGAAAAAAAAAAAATGAATTCTTTTTAAATATTATATGAATTAAAAAAGAAATATCCCAAGATTTTCTTTGTAATGTTTTGTTTAGCTTTATTAACTTTAGTTGTATGATGCAACCACAACAGGACATCTGAAGCCTTGGTAATGTTTTATGTAAATTTTTTACTGAATTGAGTACTGTTCCTTAATCTTTAGTGCTTTTATATAAGGTATTTAAATATATGATTTATTTAGGATCTGGCTGAAGATGATGTAATGATTCTGGATTGTGGAGATGCCATTTATGTATGGGTGGGTCAAGGAGCTAATCAAGAAGAAAGAGAGGCATCTTTGAAAATGACAGAAGTATTCAAATATTTTTTTAATCGCTAATTTATTTAAACTGGCAGTTTTTATTGATTTACAAATTCGAAAATAAAATGCTCATTCAATTTTAAATATAGGATTATGTCCATGGAGATCCAACTGATAGACACCCAGGGAACACTGTCATTATAACTGTTAAACAAGGTGCTGAACCTGCTGCTTTCAAGTTGTATTTTGGAGAGTGGAATGCAGATCTCTGTCAGGTAATAAGCAGTTAATCAGTTTTTACATTATTTTTTTTGTAAACTTTATTCATCATGCTTTAAATTTTAAATTAGTAGTAGTTATTATTAACATTTTAATCAGATTTTGAAAGGCATTTAGTTAGTTTAGTTATTAGTTCTTATAGAAATGTATGTTATTCATGTTTAAAATATGATCTGGTACTATTCTAAAAATAAAATCGCAGATTTTATCAGATCAAATAGTAATTTTTCTTTGTTAAAATACTAATGCACTTTGTATTAAAAAAGTTTTTCCTTCAAAGAACTGCTGATGAATGAAATGTGTAATGAAAATTACTTTTGGATATGATTAGCTTGTGATTTTTTAAATTATGTTAATGTAGCAATAATAATAATGACACAACTTGAATAGCAGTTTAATTTGATTTAAATTTTTTGTCATTTTTTTTCCCTCACAAAGTTATCAATAATAATAATTTTTCATGTAGATTATTGATGCTTTTCAAATACTGTATACTTTTGGTTTTTATAATTATTAAATATTTTTTATTACAGTAATATCAGTGAAAGAATATTTTAGTATTTTTCAAAATTTTTTACAATATAAATAAGAGCTAATGATTCCCAAAAGAAGTTATAAAATTTTGTATCCTCATCATTTATGAATGTATCTTTCTTGTTATCTTTAAATATGCTTGGTTTTTTTTTTTTTTTTTTTTTTTTTTTTTGTTATAGGAACTTTCCAAATTAGCTTTGAAGGTCTGAAGCTTTCTTTTCCTGTTTTCAATTCTGCATTGATTATCATTTTACCTTTATTCTTTATTTATCTTTCAAACTTCGTTTGTTTTGTGCAAGGAGGCTGAGCTTGCTGCTTAAACTAAATATTGCGGTGCAAATGCTTATATTTTTAACTGTGATATATTTTGTTGTAATCAAAGTATTATATAAGAAATCAATTTTCTTTTTATATGCACAATGTTATGGACTGTTATGCTGATTTTTTATGCAAAAACTTATTATAGTGAAAGCATAAGAGGTATATACTGGATATTCACTCTAATCTTGGCCTTATAACTAATTTCTAAACTATTAGATATTGGCATAGATTTCAGTTTAGGAATTTCTTGAAATATTTGTAGAAATTATGTTTTGTTGTTTGTATCATTAAATATCCTGTTGAAAAGATGTAAAATTTAGAATTTTTATATAGCCTTTTGATTTTATCACTCAAAAATAATTAGCAATTTAAGAGAGAGAGAGAGAGACTCCTCTAAAACTAAAATTGACTGAATCATCCTCGAGATACCCTTGAAATGATCTAAAATATTGATATATATGTTTCATAACCTCGCTCTGTCGAATTTCAGAAGAGATCCTTATTTATTTAAAATAGTGTGTCATGAATATTTTACTAGCGAATAGGATTAGAGAATTTGAAAAATGTAAATATAACTTTTTAGCAGTACATATTATGATTCAAACAACTTATATAATTTTGTACTTTATTTAAAGAATCAGTTTTTTCGTGGCATAATTTCTTTTAGAAATTAACTTTTGGGTAACTGTTAGAGTGAATACATATATTTGCATGTACTTATATTTTTAAGTGTGGTATTATATAGTTCTTAAAGTATTAAATTTTATAAATGATATAAACAATGAAAGAGATGTATTCATTGAAGTATTATATTCTGAAATAATGCTTTTACCGTGTTGTTTTATTTAAACGTTATTCTCTTTTAATGGACAATGATTGTACAATAATTTTCCTTGTTTAAAATTTGTACATTTTAAAAGCCTTTGGAATATGAGCATTTTTACTTATTCAAGTCAGGGAGAAAGAGATCTGCTTATTTTTTAAAAAGTGAATGTGTATTTTTATAGTGATTGTATAATTTATCCATATATTGACTATAAAGCAAAATGATCAAAAATTTTCATTGTATAATGACTGAATGTATAATGTTATAAGAAAAAAAAATGAGACTTCATATGCATTATTATTTTAAAGTGCTATGAAATTTTTTGATACTACTTAACGTCCATTTATTACACCTTTATACTTAGATATTGGTTCAAAGATATGTAAATTTCTGCATTATGAAACACATTGTATATAATTATTTCAGTATATGTTTTATACAAATTATTTAATATTTTTGAAAATATATTGGCTGGAAAATACTTAATTATGTGCAATAAAAAATGAGAAATATCTTATTTGCTTAAAAAAAAAAAATCTTTACATTTTTTTTTTTTACAAAGAATAATTTGCAGAAATCTATATTTAATATTCTTAAATGGAGTAATATTCTTAGTCCTATTATTATTTGTATAATATTTTAATAAACAGAAATTGAGCTTTAAGAACTAATAGTATATATATATATCAAATCATTGAAGTTCTTAGTTAAAAATTTGTCTACATAGTTTATTTATTTTGTATAGCTTGTGTTTCATCATTCATTCCTTAAAAGTGAAAAATAAGTGTTCAAATTGAAATTCTTTTAGAAATTTTAATCATTAATTTACATATATTTTTTACTCTTCTTTTTCTGTCCCTAGACTATTCAAAGTTAATGAAGTGTGAATTAAACTCCATTTTTATTATACTCAAGATAATATTTCTGCAATGTAGAGGTGGTTTAGATTAATAAAATATTTTTTATGCTTTTGTTAGAGTATTAATCTGGTTTGAAATATCACGTGTATGAAGGAGGAATTAAATTATTATTTTAGGAAAAGTTTTTAATGTAACCAAAAGAATTCAGACATATTAATGAAATCATTTTTTAAAATTGATGGACAACTATTGCTTTATTTTAAAAATATAGGAATTTTAATAATATTTTTATCTACAAACATTTCCTTTGTTATTAAGGAAAGCTGTAATTGAAATCTCAGCATTGTTTAGGATTTTATTGTTAGAAAATGTGTTATTTAGGATTTTGTCGATAGTTTAAAACTGATTAGCCAGTAAATAAAATATTTAAAAGTGTAATCATAATGAATCAATGAAATATATTATTCATTTAATAACCGAATTAAATAGCAGTAAAATGATTATCTATTCTATTGTATATATTATAGAATAGTAGTAGTATATACTGTATATACAGTCTCACAAAAGTGATAGGACACTTATGCTTTACAAAAGGAAACTGTAATAAAATAAATAAATAAACATGAACAAAATTTTTTTGGGTGTGTTTCATATTTAAAGTTAATAACAATTATTGTATAACATACATTTTGTCAAAATATTAATTTAATAAAAATACAATTGTTTAGAAAGGAGCAAAAAATGGCTCACATAAGTGATGGGACACTTACTTTTCCATCAAATATTTATTCACAAATTTTACTTTTTAAAAGGTTTTAATATTTTGTTGGATTTCCTTTTACTTTTAAAACATGATTTAATCTTCTTGGGATGGATTCGACTAATTTTTTTGTGATTTCTGGAGTGATTTTACCCCATTCTTCTTAAAGCACCGATTTTAATTGTTGTTTTGAAGAAATGGTGTGTTTGCGAATTCTTGATTCCAATTCTTGCCAAATATTCTCTATGGGATTTAAGTCTGGAGATTGTGGTGGTGTTTTTATTATTTCAGGACAGTTATACAGCAGCCAAACGTTCAAAGCAGTGTGCTTGGGGTCATTGTCCTGGTAGAATTTAAAATCGTTATGAAGGTTCAATTTTCCTGCTGAAGATTTCAAATTTTGCTTTAAAATGTCAATATACTTGTACTGATCCATTATACTGTAATAAAAACAAGATTATCAACTCCAGCGGAAGACATACACCCCCGATACCATAACTCCTCCTCCACCATGTTTTACTGTTGGCACCAAGTTCTGTTTACGAAATTCTTCCCTGGGTTTTCTCCACACCAAGATTCTACCGTCAGAACCAAATATATTAAATTTACTCTCATCAGCAAATATAACTTTATTCCAGTAATCAGAATTCTTATTTATGTTGGATTTTGCGAAAGCTAGTCTGAGTTTTCTATTCTTTTCACTTACGAAGAATTTTTTCCTGGCTACTCTACCGTGATATCCAGCAGATCGAATTACCCTTCTAATAGTCTCAGGATTAACAATTATTCCATATAATGCTTGTAAATCAGCAGCAACTTTAAGAGCACTCTTTCTTGGAATTTTTTTTTAATATTTCGAACGATAATTCGCTTTATTCCATTGGATAGCTTTGTTCCATTGGTCGGCCAGGTCTTCTTTTATCCTGAATAATACGATTCTTTTTATATCGTTTAACGATATTGAAAACTGTTGAATGACTCAAGTTAACTGTTTCAGCAGTTTTTCTAATAGATTTTCCACGTTCAATATGCAAATTAATAACTAATTTTCGAATTTCAGACGAAGTTTCTTTTCGTTTAGCATTCATGGCTGCACAGAGCTAAAAAGCACAAAAATTCCAAAACAAACTGGAGAGAAATACTGCAGACGATTTTATAAATTGTTGCCAATTGCTTTTGAGTAAAAATAAAACCACCAAAAATATTTTTATTGCTTATTTCAGGCGAATTTTGTTGCATGTCTAATGGTGTCCCATCACTTATGTGAGCTATTTTTTGCTCCGTTCTAAACAATTGTATTTTTATTAAATTAATATTTTGACAAAATGTATGTTATGTAATAATTGTTACTAAATTTAAGTATGAAACACACCCACAAAAGATTTGTACATGTTTTTTTTTAATTTATTTTATTACAATTTCCTTTTGTAAAGCACAAGTGTCCCATCACTTTTGTGAGACACTGTATGTTACTACTATTCTCCCAAATTTCACCCTTTTTAGCTCTTATGATTACACAATGTTTGGCAGTTAGCTGTTTCACCAAAATTAAAGTTAGCTCACATTTTCAATTAAATATTTTATGTAAAATGGTTTCTTTGGCAAAATATTTTGATGCTGCAAAATTTATAGTCAGACAACTCAAACTATTATAGAAAGAAAACTTACAAAAATCTGTTCATTGCATGATATATCTTTCAATTTTTCTATAAGCTCCTTTAAAATTTCAACTTTAAATTGAAGCAGAAATTAAAATAAGAACACTTTCTGAAACTTAATATATTTTTTAAAAAGTACAGAAACCAAGATTATTCATCATTGAAGTCTTATATGCACTACAGATTATTTTACATAACTTATGCAATATCAAAAATAATCATTCAGTAAAAAGTTTTCTGATTCGACATGAAATTCAGTTTTTAGTTTTATTTTTTGAAATGGATTTAAATGACGTAAATACTAATATTTTGTTTAAGTTCATAATTTTTTAAAATTATATATAGAGTCCTTGCTCATGAGGAATCATATTTAATAAAAACAAATTATAACTTTAGACTAATCAGCTTCAAGAAAACTCTTAGCACTGATTGACATATCTTCTTAGAAATGAAGTGGTTTAATTCACACTTTTTTTTAAGATAATAATATTCAAGATTTTCATATATCATGCAGTTTTAACCTCAGTAGAGTGGGCGTTTTTTTTTGTTACTTAAAATATTAATTTTTCTGGAATATTTTACTAAATAAAGGACTTGTAAGACCAATGGTCTAAAATTCATAATTCATCAGAATATTTATTGACTGAAATGGCATAAAAAGTATTCTTTATTTCAGTTGGTCTATTTTTCCTATTAAATATATACTGAGTGGCCAAATTATTATGTTTACCCTCGGTAGTACACGGATTCTATGAGATGCTGGTAGGCGATGTGTGGCATTTCAGATCATATTCGATGAACTACACTTTCCATTTGCTTGAGATTTTATGGCACCAGACCCAGCTGCCTGATGACCATTTCAATCTCATCCCACAGATTCTTAATTGCATTGAACTCTAATGTTGGTACAGGCCAACTAAGACAAGTAAATTCTCTGTCATATTCTTCAACCCATCTGCAGAAAATGTCGCTTTATGAAATAAAATTATTCGAAACATATAATGATTTCAAGACAATTATGGGTTAGACAGGATTTAAAAGAAGTCATGAGAGATTAAAATGATCTGAACCTTAAATTTTATGTGAAGTAAATATTTCATTGTATATCAAAATCTTTTTGCTAAATTTCTTATAAGCTGAGTAAACTTATCATTAAATTATTTTACAAAACCATTTACAGTCCATTTATGAACTATGAAAATGAGTGTATCGATTTATTTGAAAAAATATTTCAAGAAAAAAAAATATTTATTGATACTTAACTTTTAACTTTAACTTACGAAATTGTATTTCAGAATGCTTGGGTCGAGAAGCTTTTTTTATGCAGAAATAACCACTGCATTAAGTTGATGATGGGAAAACCTATGACTTTATGCTAACATTTTCCCATAATGGAGGAGGGAAGTATTATATTCATTTAGTTTTATATGACTAGAACTCCAATAGATAAGCTATGTTTCTTCCTGGACTATTTGCTGAAAGATTCCATCTTGATTTCTGTCTAAAACAAAATGGCGTTTGATGCATTGTATTGTCAACAATGGGAGCTTTATGCAATTTGAAAGTTTATGTCATTAATAATATTAAAAGTTTTTTAGTTCTAAAGTTTATTACTATTTCGTAAACTCTGCTGTTTTAGTTACACTGATTCGTGTCGTTATTTCGTGGCAAATTGTATTGAACTTTATTAATTTGTAAGAATTTGCAGACACATTATGAACTGTTTATTTTATGAAAGAAGATGTAGGCGATGTGCACATTAAGACCAGTGATACTGATTGGTTTATTACGAAATATGCAAATCAGATCACTTCACTGCAACAACGTTGACTATTTCTTTTTTCGATATGTGGTGATCAGTTAATGGATATTGTCTTAGCATGATAATGTTTAAAAGTTGGTGTAAAATCTGTAAATCACTCGATGCATGATTAAAAATCGTTGAAATGTTCTACAGAACTATTTAATATGGCAGGTAAGGATCATCTATTTTAAGGATAATGGATTCTTACTCAGGTTAATTAAATTTGTAATTCAGAGTTGCCATGGCAATGTTAAATTACAAAGAATTTAAGAGGCAAGGGAATTTGAAAGAATTCATAAAAAAAGGGAAAATGCAAAGAATTGTAAGTTTTTTAATTTCTTATATTTTCCTTATCTGAACATTTCAAGAATAAAAGATCGTAGCCACAGCATCAAAAAGGAAACAACTGTGTACTTCAGTTGCGTGTTTCATGCAAGCGAACAACTGTATACAGGAAACTCATCTTTTTTTCTCCCTCTATAGATAAGCTAATTTCCTGTAAAGCAAGCATAATCGAAGAAGCAAAAACATCAGACACTTATTTTTGATAAAGCTTGATGATCATAAAAATCCAAGGATGAGAAAAAAAAGTATCGATACTGGAATAGTAACTATGAGTTACTTGATTTCTAGTTAAACTACTAAAACTGAAAAAAAAAAAATAAATAAAAAAAGGTTTTGTAGCAAAGTTTTATATTTGCGAAGAATACTATGAAAATATTTGAGCGCATGTCCAAAAATTTTACTAGTTTAAAAATTGCATCTTGTTTAAATCTACATTTCCCCTCAGGGGCCCACCTTCTTTAGGTGGGTACGGGTGTCCCAATCCCGAGGTACCCAGGGATCTATACTCTTTCTTCTCTCTTCCTACTCTCCCCTACCCCTTTACTCTTCTTTATCCCTTTCTCTCTTTAAATCCCCCCTTCCCCTCCTGTTTTTTTCATTCTTCCATCCCTCGACGGTAAGCGAGGGAGCTCTCCATGAGAAGCTGTCGCCGCTCTGTTTGCTTCTTGCTTCTCATGGACAGTCAAAAACCCCACGTGTTTGCCGTGCGTGGCGACCCTTTAGACGGGTGGTACATTTCGGTCCCTGATGTATCAATCGGCTGGTATCCCTGACATTTGACTGGTCTGCTCAAGGGGATTAAGCGAAGGGGTCACTTCTTGGGCTTGGCGTTAAGGGTGGTCACTGTCCCCGGGGGTGACTCTAAGCGTATAGGTTCTGGCTAGCACCATGGTAAGCGCCGAGGCTGGGAATGTCTAGAGCCGGTGGCTGCCATCCCTTGTTGGGCTCCGTGGTGGGCGGTGCCGTCGGGCCTGAACTTTTGTCTTTCTTGCATGGGTCTTTTTTCTCAAACCGATTCCGATAAGTCAATTAACGTTGCACAAACTGAGCTTACGAAGTTTTTTCCAAAATTTTTAGTTATACATGGTAAAGATGATAAACTTAAAAACATGTCGCCTTTTTTGATACAAAAATATATTCAAAGTACTACTGGGAACGTCACATCTGTAAAGAAGCTTAGATCTGGAGATTTGTTAATAGAGTCTGCGACGCCGAAACAGTCAGAGCAACTTCTATCAATAAAGAATTTCGGTGATGCCCCAATAGAAGTATCTGGTCATAAAACTCTGAATTATACCAGAGGTGTCATATCAAGTATGGACCTTATTATGGTGAGTGATGAAGAATTTGTTTCTGAACTGCAGTCATTTAGAGTAACAAGTGCACGCCGTATAACATTAAAAAGAGATGGTAAAATAATTCCAACTAAGCATGTTATTTTAACATTTGCTACTCATGTACTTCCCAGAAAGATAACAGCTGGGTTTATAAGTTGCGATGTACGTCCTTTTGTGCCAAACCCGGTGCGTTGTTTTAAATGCCAGAGGTTTGGACATACAAAAACTAGTTGCCGCGCTTCTTCCTCTCGTTGTCCACAATGTTCTGAAATTGGCCATGATGACACTCCTTGCACAAAGCCCGAAAAATGTGTTAATTGCAACGGTAGTCATCCTGCTTATTCTAAGTCCTGTCCCAAGTGGAAGATTGAAAAGGAAATCCAGACCATTAAAATTTCTAGAAATATCACTTTTGCAGAAGCTAGGAAAATAGTTGAAAGTCGAACTCCAAAAGAAAATCTCCCATACAGTACAGCTTTAAAAAGGACGACTTGTTCAAGTATGCAAACTGAACCGATACAAATTCAAGAAAACAGTAGTCCATCACAAACAATCTCGAAGCCTTTCCCTTCTCCATCAAATGAGGAATATATTACCATTAAACTGAAAGATTGGCTTGAAATAGTAAAATCTAACAAGTCTTCCATAATTAAAGAAAAAAACATTACAAAAAACCAAAAAGCTTTAAAAACTGTTCCACAAAATAAAAAGAAAAAGAAGAATCTTTCCATTCAAAACGAAAATGAACAGAAAGAAAAGATAAACGTCAATAAGGATGTCCAACTCAACATCCAGCAAACGTTCAACTCAACATCCAGTAAGGAAGTTGAGTTGGAAATTCATCCATCCGATGAATCTCTCAGCGAAATGGATCTGAGCGATGAAGCTAGAGTTGGCACAGCCAAGCCAAAAGTTTTCAAATCTAAATTCTTCAGGAAACCGAAATGACAAATATTAATTTAGTCTCTTGGAATTGCCATGGTTTTCAAGCTCATAAAGAGGATATCAAATCTATTATTAACAAATATCAACCTGTTTGCTTGGGGATACAAGAAACATATTTAACTCCACGTGTCTCTCCCAATCTTAAAAACTATGTTCTTCAAAGAAAAGATAATGAACAAAATTCTAGAGCATCTGGAGGAGTTGCATCTTTAACTTTAAGTCATTTGCCAAGTAATGAAGTTATTTTAGACACAAATTTACAGGCAATTGCTGTCCAAATTCAGTTGAAAATTCTAACAACAATTTGCTATTTATATCTGCCCCCAAATGAACATATTGAACAACGACATTTGGATCAATTAATAGAACAGTTGCCAGAACCTTTTTTTCTCCTAGGTGATTTAAACGGACATAATCATATCTGGAATAATGATGATATCAATACTAGAGGAAGGCAAATAGAAAAACTGATTGATGATCATTGTCTCTGTATACTTAATGACAATAATCCCACTCACTTGCATCAAGCTAGCAAAACATTCCACACGATTGATCTTGCACTTTGTTCTCCTTCCCTTGCACCCTACTGGAAATTTTCCGTGGACTCAAATTTATACAACAGCGATCACTTTCCTATTGTACTGACGTACATGCACAATGATTTTTTATTTCCTAAAAGACCTGTGAGATATAATGTTAGTAAAGCAAACTGGCCATTGTTCAATTCAATATGTCAACTTACACCAGATATGATTGATGATACTTCTATTGATTTGGCAGTCAAGCTTGTAACCGAACATATAATTGCAGCAGCAGATCTCAGTATTCCCAAAACATCGGGGAAAATACCAAAGCTATGCAAACCGTGGTGGAATGACAAATGTGAAAACTGTAAAAGAGCACTAGACAAAGCATGGAATGCCTTCAGGAGATACCCTACCATCCAAAATCTCATTAAATTTAAAAAAGCAAAATCTGAATTTCGTAGAATCCGACGCATTAGTCAGGAGCAATCCTTTCATTCGTATGTCAATTCCATTCGAGGACAAATACCTTCTAAAATCATGTGGGACAAAATAAAAAAGATTTTTGGCTGTTACTCAAATTCAGATAAAATATCCTTTTTAAAATTGAACGGACGAGTAATTTCTAATGCAAAAGAAATTGCTAATCTAATTGGACAAACTCTTTCTAACATATCGAGTGAAGAATTTTATCCAGAAGATTTTATTGCTTTTAAAAAACAGACAGAGAAACAAACATTAGATTTTCTACCTTCATATGGGGAGGAATATAATGCTACTTTTAAATTTCATGAATTGAAAAATGCATTAAAAAAATCCCATTCTACATCGCCGGGACCTGATAGAATACATTATGATATGCTGAAACATCTAGGTGATTCGTCATTGCGGGTACTCTTAACTTTATTTAACAGAATTTGGATAGAAAGAGTCTTCCCAACCAATTGGCAAAAAGCAATAATAATTCCTATTCTCAAACCTGGGAAAGATCGGCAAGATCCCTCTAACTACAGACCAATAGCCCTTACTAGTTGCCTCAGTAAACTAATGGAACGTATGGTAAGTCACAGACTGATGTACGTCTTAGAAGAGAAAAACTGGATTTCCCCTTTCCAAAGCGGTTTTCGCAAAAAGAGAAGTACATTAGATAATTTACTAAAATTGGAGACTGCTATCAGAGAAGCTTTTGTAAGCAAAAAACATCTTGTATCTATTTTCTTTGATATGGATAAAGCCTACGACCGTACCTGGCGTTATGGCATTTTGAAAGATTTATTTAACTTTGATTTAAAAGGGAATCTACCAATTTTTGTACAAAACTTTTTGAGAACAAGGATCTTTCAAATTCGTGTTGGTGATATTTTATCAGATACTTTCATTCAGCATGAAGGTGTTCCTCAAGGTAGCGTACTAAGTGTTTTACTGTTTATAATTAAGATAAATGGGATTGTTTCGAAAATCTCACCATTTGTACACACTTCACTTTATGTCGATGACATCCAGATCCATTGTGCTAATGAAAGTTTGGATTTCATTCAAAAACATTTACAAACATCCATAAACAATATGATAGACTGGGCTTTGAAAAATGGGTTTGTTTTTTCTCCTCAGAAAACAGTTAGCGTTCACTTCTGCAAGCGACGTGGCCTTCATACAGATCCAGAGCTCCGACTGAATGAGTCGGTCATTCCCACAGTTAGTGAGAAAAAGTTTCTCGGCGTGATATTAGATAACAAACTAACATTTCGCTCTCATATTCAAAACTTGAAAAGAAAATGCCTTCAAACGTTAAATATTATAAAAGTCCTATCAAACACCTCTTGGGGAGCAGATAAGGCCTCTTTGATGAAGATATATAAATCACTGATACGCTCAAAGCTTGACTACGGGGCACCCATTTATGGCTCAGCTGCCAAATCTACCTTGAAATTGTTAGACTCAGTGCATAATCAAGGACTTCGTATAGTTACAGGAGCTTTTAGAACATCGCCAATTCAAAGTTTACAAGTTATAAGTGGTGAGCCCTCCTTAGAACTCAGGCGGAAACGACTTTGTTTATCCTATTTTTATAAAATTAAAAGTGTCAAAAACCATCCACTGTGCAACAAGGTTCTCCATCCTATATACGGATCATTATTCTCTAGGAGATTGTCTTTTACACCAACTTTTGGATTCCGTATAGGAGAGATTTTACGAACATTCAAAACCGAAGACTTCCCGATTGCTGTAAATATTAGTGGTCCACCTCCATGGCAGGAGTCGTCTTTCAGTTTTGTAGATGATTTTATGCACTTCCTGAAACCATCAACATCAGACGTGATGTTTCAGAAATTTTTTTATGAACACAGACAACAGTATCATTCTTTTCAACCTGTTTATACAGATGGTTCGAAATGTGGTAATAATGTTGGCTCAGCAGCAGTTTTTCGTAATGTAGTAATATCCGAAAGACTTCACCCTTTCTGTTCTGTTTTTACATCCGAACTTTATGCAATATATCTTAGCCTTCAAAAAATTGCAACCTTATCCCCTTCTAAATTTATTATATATACTGATTCTAAAAGTAGTATTGCAGCTTTTAAGAATGTATCATCGGAAAGTCATCCCTTAGTTCTAAATAGTTTGCACATATATAATTTGCTAAAAAATAATTTCGCAATTAAATTCTGTTGGATTCCTGCGCATGTTGGAATTTGGGGAAATGAAAAAGCTGACAAGGCAGCAAAAAGCTCAACCCTGCTGAAGGAAAATTTTGTTCCATTATTCGATGCATTACAAGCAATAAAAATAATTCAAAGTAAATTCTGGCAAGCTACGTGGGAAAAGCTATCTACAAATAAACTTTTTCAAATACAGTCATCTGTCAAGGGTTTCAAAAGTAAAATTCTGACTAGAAAGAAAGATGTCATTATCACGAGACTTCGAATAGGCCACACCTATTTGACCCAAAAACATCTTTTACACTCTGATCCTGCACCACTTTGTGATAAATGCAATTCTGTTTTAACGGTTCAGCATATTCTGTGTGAATGCCAAATTTTTAGTACACAACGACAAGTCCATTTTGGAGCAACTGTTTTCAACTTAAATGACATTTTAGGAGATAACCCTCATCCAAATATTTTTACTTTTTTAAAAGATATTCAAATTTTACATCAGATTTAATTGTTTCTTTTTCTTAAAATGCTTTAATTTTTAACACGAAAGCCATATTTTAACAAATGTTTGGCGCAGAATGATCAAATCTGGTCCTTGCGCCATAAAAACCAACAAACCAATCTAAATCTACATTTATTGAAGAACTACATTTATATTCCATTCATTAAAACTGTAGAACTGTTATTCCTTAATAACTAGTACGTGAATGCTGCTCGCGCATTTCTTCTTATATCACATATACGTACACAACTCTATGATTAAAAATGATTGAGGAAAAAAAAACCTTTTTTAACTTTAGAACATAACCCATAAAAATTTTTACACCGCTTTAGAATTAAAAAAAAAAAATAGCTTTCATTTATATTAATTTTAATTTCATTAAATTATTTTCCTTTATTTTAATAGAATTTTTCATATTTAACTTTGAACGAACTTTTGTAACAATGCTTTTCCTTTGTTAAAGCAACAAATTGGTAAAAGTGGGAATACTTTAGTAATTCTTGCAAGACTGAGAAAAAATAAATATTAGATTTTTCAGTTTATTATGAACTTACGATTTAA
Source organism: Argiope bruennichi (assembly GCF_947563725.1). Lineage (NCBI taxonomy): Eukaryota > Metazoa > Arthropoda > Arachnida > Araneae > Araneidae > Argiope > Argiope bruennichi. The sequence goes on along the minus strand of NC_079153.1, from coordinate 138,229,701 downwards.
CTAGGGATTGCAATACCGGGATACCGAATACCGGTATTTGGAGCCATTTGTACAATTTTTTAATACCGGTATTCACAAGTTTAAATACCGGTTTTTCGGTATTTACTAGAAATTTTTTAAATTGTCTCCATTATATGTTCAGGTATTGCGAACATAGCAAAATAGTATACGTTTTTGTTTTTATATTTCCATAAAGGGCGAAATTAATTAGCTAATTAATGGCTTAATTAATTGCTTAAATCTAAATTAGCGAAACATGGATTATCCCTCAAAGAAAATATTGTATCCATAACGACTGATGCAGCAACAATTATGAAAAAAGTTGGAAAGGTGATTGGTGCAAATCAGAAGTTGTGCTATGCACATGGAATTCAATTAGGACTAATAGATGTATTATACCAAAAAAATAAAGAACAGAAGAATCCAAATACTGTGGATATAGAAACTTCGGATTCCAACTTTGAAAAGAGTGAGAGTGATATTGACAATGAAGATAATGACAATGTAATTGTTGAAGAAGATATTGCTAATGAGGATGAAATATTAACCTATCAAGAATTACTTTCTATAATTTATAAAGTTCGAAAAATTGTTAAGATATTTAAACGTTCCCCTATAAGAAGGATATGTTACTTAAATATATACAAAGTGAAAATAAAACAGAATATATGTTAATATTAGATTCTAAAACACGTTGGAACGTTTACTCCTAATGATGGAACGATTTTTGAAACAGAAATCCAATCAAAAAAGCAATAATCGACTTAAACCTGTAAATTAATTTTTCAGATAGTGAATTCGACTTAATATCCAGAACTATATCAGCTCTACTTCCAATAAAACTGACTACTGAGGCATTATGTCGGAGAGATTCTAATTTATTAACAGCTATGCAACAATAAATTCCATGTTGCAGTCACTGAAAGAACAGCACACATCACTATCTGAAGAATTATATATTACATTAAAAAATAGCACAGAAGAAAGGCATACCGATATAGAAAATGTCTTATGGTATTACATAATTATAGTGATTTTAAAACTGAAAATGAAAAAGAAGAAGAGAAAAGAACCAATTCAAATCTGATTAAGTTTAGAGTAAATTTTCTTAAAATTCTTTACCAACAAACCTATCCCCATTCAGAAGAATTCGGTTTAATTATCGAAGATTAGATCACTACTGTCGATAATGAAAAGGAATTGTCTCTTGAACAAATATTAGAATAAGCGATAAATAAAAAAATTTCAACGAACCAAAATTCAATACAAAAATTAGCTATATCCAAAACCATCCGATGAGAAATCGATTTATTTGACGATGAGGAATTTAGAGGTAAATACTTGGAAAAAGTATATCGCGCATTGCTAACAGTACCACCAACTAGCGTAGATGCCGAAAGAGCGTTTTCGACAGCTGGTAATTTTTACACAAAATTACTTTTCAGGATTAATGACAGTACAATTGATGCATTATGTTTTTTTAGATCACATTTTAAAAATTTGTAATAGTACCACAAACTGAATAGTGATATTTACACTTTTTTTGTGATTTAAATAAATAAGATGTTTCTTTACTTTTTTGTGATTATATACTGTTATAATTTATAAGTTACAAATTATTTTTTGTGATATTTACACTCTCTAACAAAACTGGCAAAAAAAAAAAAAAAAAAAAAAAAAGAATCACCTGTGTTTTCTTTCTTTTTCTAAAATTTCTAATACCGGTATTAAAACCGGTATCCCGGTATTAAGATTTTAAAAATACCGAATACCGGTATTGAAATTTTGGTCCGGTATTGCAATCCCTAGATTTAACATATCTTAAAATATTGGAAGGTTTTTTTTAATATGAACATTTATTAACTCTACCATTTCTAGATTCTTGCATACTTAGTGTAGAGAAACTATAGCAATCGTCAAAAAATTGAGTTCGATCTTTTGACGAATCTCCACATTTTAGACTTATCTGCATTCGAAAAATATATTTTTAGAAAATGTTCGTTGTGATTAAGATAACTCAAAAACGCTTTGAGCTAGACAATTGAAATCTGTTATGCGGTCTTTACACTAAATTTCCAGATTTCTGTCAAAATTTGAGCAATCGGATCCAATATTCGCAAGAGACTTAGGCCTAGTTCTATATATACTTTGCATTTCAAGTGCACCTTAGAATCTCGACGTTATGCCCCGTTCCGTTGTGTACTCTATTGGTTAGCAATATAAAATATGCTTTAGGCATAATTAGACATATACATTTTTTTAAAAGAGAATTCGCTGACTTAGCAACAGATTTCTGAAGTTTGCATTAGCAAAGATAACGACAATAAAAAATGCATAAACGAATTTGCTGGTTTTGGTACAATATACTACACTTTTCAGGAAAACTGGCAGTGGTTAGATACTCTACAGTTCCTGAACTTATCGATTTTCAGAGACAATAACAATGCTGTTGCAAAAAAACTTCCCTTTTTGACTGAATTGTCGTAAATTCGAAACTCGATTTTATTAAAGGTGGCATTAACTAGTAATCTGAGTCTCGAAATCCTCCTACTCCAATCCATGATGTATTTAATTTAGAAAAAAGCTGAATTTTATTATCATTCAATTTAATCATTTATTAGCATCAGCTTTGATAGGAAATGTTCCGGCATACTTATGCTAAATGCATCAATAATTAGTATGATTGTATATATGTATACATACTGCACTCTACCTTAAAGTATGCATAAAATATCCCTTAATGTCAAAGATGAATATATAAATAGATCTTAATTAAGTGAAGACAAAACAATGTTGCTAATATTTTATATCTATATATTTGAAACAAAGTCGTAAATCTTGTTAGTTACACCATTTATAATTCAATAACGGCTGTACCGATTTTAATGATATTAGTTTTCTTGGACTCTTCTCAGCCCCCGAATAGCAGACTAACCATTAAGATATCGTAAAAGTTCACGGGAAAAAATTAATCTTGATCTTAGGGATAATTTTTTTAGGAGTTGGTAACACTGCAACAACAGTCAAGTAGGTCAAAACTACTAACTAAATTATTTGTCTTGTTTTTGAACATTTGGCTTCGAAACGTTACAATTTTAAAATAATTGCCACTACTAAAAATGAAATAGTTTGAATCTATAGAGGCTGGATTCTGGAAAAATATCCTAGAGCGCTAGTTTTTTTTTATTGGCAGACGATTTTCAGCTCGGTTTTGCTTCAAAATGAATTTTGATTGTGACATTAAATTCATTTCTTGAACTTCGATGGCGGTCTTTCGAACGGAATATTATTTGAAAAATTTTCCGTTGTGTATTTAAAAATGATTTGGTACGACCAGAGTTTGACCCCCTGCTTGGCACAATTTTCAAAAATCACCAACTCGCCGACAATGGTCTTGCGCCGTGTTTTGCGAAATGTTCAAAAGCGAGGGAGCAATGTCCAATCATAGCGCATAATAAAGGCGAAAGATAATAGGTTTGCCAGTCTAGAGGTTGCCAGCTTTGGTGCGTTATCGTAATTTGGCGAATAAGGGGGTTAAACTCCGGTTCAACCAATGATTTTTTATAATTCATTATTATTTCTTTAAAAAGCTGAAAAAATTGCAACAGCGAGATAATCTTCGGTTCAAGTATTGATTTGAATCGAGCAGCGTTTCTATCGTTCTATCACAACGAAAGTGAAAGGAAACAATTTCATGGTCGACAACAGTTGGATTGTTCCATATTCTATGCTGCTTTCAAAAACATTCAAGACACATTGCAACGTTCAGTACTAAAATTCCGTGAAGCCCATCAAATACATCTGTAAATATGTCACCAAATGCAGCTATATGGCGGTTTTTGGCATCCAAACCACCGATATCAACGATGAAATTACCAGCTATCAAGTTGGTTGATATGTGAACTGCAATAAGGCAATTTGACGTATATTCTCATTTCTTATTCACGATCGTCATCCCACTGTTGTACATTTGGCGGTGCATCTGGAAAATGGCCAACGAGTTTATCTCACTGCGTCGAATGTTGCTCAACGAGCTGAAGCACCTCCAGCGACAACATTGAAGAGTTTTTTTGCGACTTGCCAAAGCGATCCGTTTGCCCGAACGTTTCTTTACTCAGAGATGCCACGTTATTACACTTGGAACGCCTCATCGAAGAAATTTCCACGTCGGAAGCAAGGCGACGCGGTTTCTGATCATCCAGATGTGCGCTCTACTGATGCTCTTGGTCGTATTTATACAGTTCATCTGAAGAATGATGAATGCTTCTATTTGCGGTTGTTACTGGTGAATGTTCGAGGCCCAACATCATTCGAATCACTACGAACTGGTCTAGTGTGTCCAACATTTCGTGCTGCATGTCAAGAGACAATGGCTGAATCAACTATTTCTGCATCTTCAAGTCAGATACGCACATTATTTGCTATCATCCTTTCGACATGCTAACCATCCAATCCACGTGACCCGTCGAGCAAAATACAATAACATGTCAGAAGACATTTTACATCAAATTAGTGTAAGTTCAAGAAATCTCGATATTGAGGTAAATGAGGAGATTCATAACAAGACTTTGCTGTTGATTGAAGACATGTGTTACCTCATGTGCGACAGTTTGTTAGTGAAGTTAGAAATGTCATCACCAGATCGTAGAATGAAAGACGCGTTTAATCGAGAATTGGAACGTGAACAGGAATATGATCGGCATGAATCAGACCAATCAGTTCAAACGAATGTACCACTGCTGAATCCCCAACAGAAAAAAGTATGATACATTAATGAAGGCAGTTGATGTTGGAAATGGTGGCTTATTTTTTCTGGATGCTCCTGGTGGACTGGGAAGACATTCCTCATATCATTGTTTTTGGTCACTATTCGTGCGAGATCGGACATTGCGGTAGCAGTTGCTTCTCTTGGCATAGCGGCCACATCGTTGGAAGGATGCTCATCGGCTCATTCAGCGTTAAAGTTGCCGTTAAACCTACAAAATTCTGAACAAGTGACATGTAACATTTCGAAACAGTCCGCAATGGCTAAAATTTTAGTAGCATCTAAAATCATCATATGGGACGAATGCACGATGACGTGCATTGGAAGCACTTGACCGGAAATTGAAAGACTGCTGCCGATGAAATTAATGTTTGCCTCAAATGATCAAATCTGTGGCACTATGTGAAGAAACTTCAACTAACAACAAACACGACAGTTGCATTGCTGAACGATCCATCTGCTGAAGATTTCTCCAAGCAATTGTTGACTATCGGTAATAGCCTTGTTCCTGTCGACGAATCGAGCGGATTGATTTCATTTCCTCGGAATTTTTGCAATTTCGTTTCATCGAAAGATGAGCTCATCAACAAAGTGTTCCCGAACATCATTGATAACCACAAAAATCACAAATGGTTGAGTGAGTGAGCAATTTTGGCGGTTAAGAACAAAAATATGAATGACTTAAACTTCGTAATTCAGAATTAAATCGTTGGTTCTCTGCATTCATTCAAATCTATTGACTGTGTAACAAACGAAGACGAAGTCACCAACTATCCATATGAATTTTTAAACTCCTTGGGTGTGCCTGGCTACCACCACACAATTTACAGCTGAAGATTTGCTCGGTGATCATGATGCTTCGAAACCTAAACCAACCAAAACTATGCAATGGAACGCGTTTGGTGATAAAAAAAAAACTGATGATCAATGTGATTCACGCGACTATACTCAAAGGAAAATTCAAAGATGAGGAAGTTCTCATTCCGAGGATTCCCATGGTCCCAAGCCATATGCCCTTTGAATTTAAACGAATTCAATCTCCAATTCGTATTGCATTCGCGATGACGATTAACAAATCATAAGGCCAATCGTTGAGTGTTTGTGGTCTGAATCTAGAAAACCCATGTTTTTCTCATGGTCAGTTATATGTGATATGTTCACGTGTTGGTAAACCATCCACTTTATTTGTTCTTTCGCCTGATACCAAAACAAAAAATGTATATCAGAATATGCTTGACCCAAGAAAATAAACCTGAATGTATATATATCGATTGAATAAAGAAAATGTCTTTCTGACAAGCCATTGTAATACTTATTTTTGTAGTTTTATTGAATTTTTTTCCTTATATTATTATAACTAGTCAAATATGATAAAAATCGGAACAGTCGTTCTTGAGTTATAACTGGTGTAACTAAACTGTTTATTGATTGTTAGGCGTTACGAAGTTCGCCGGATCAACTAGTGCTTACATATATATTTAAAATAATAAGTGAAGTCAAAGAACCAGCCGCATTGATCACTTACCGTATATATTTCGGGGCATATTGCAAATAACACTTTGGCAGAGCTGTTAACAACTGGGTAGATTTCATCAATTTTCGTCACCAACTTTAAGTATGGTATATCAAGTACTGCTAATCTTTCAAAACATTCCACTATTATCGTGCGAGTATTATTTTAAAAAAGTAATAATTTTGCATACTTTTACTTATGTTATTGCAATCAGGATTTTTTGTTATGATATGTAGTATAACTGGCTTAATCTAGTTAATACTAGATACTTTCTGGACCTTATTAATGGTGTCAGGAAAATCAAGTAGGCCAAATTTGACCTTTTATCAAAAGTAAAGAAGGTTTATTTTTAATATATTTTACATAGAAATGATGGAATAGCCTGATTAGTTAGTTATGGGCTTCAAAGTGATAAAACTACCCAAGTTATTGATTTAGGGACTTTGCCTCTTTTACAATATCTCTCGAAAATAGGGAAAAATGGAGCAGACGTCTTTTCAGGGACCATGAATTTTCATATGAAATAAAATTTGGTAAATCAGTACATTAGATATTTTTAATGGTTATGATTAGGAAATTCGGTCTAGTTATTTCTTTACAAAGAATTAATATTTGTGAACTTTCAGTCGAAAATGAACGGTTGTGTGGAGCAGGAAACCATCAAAGGCTTATCATCCTTCCCTTTGCAATAGAATCAGTGAAAGGTGCACGAGGGAGTTCTGGCAGAGAGTTCTTTAGTTTTATCAATTATTTTATTATATATATATATATATATATATATATATATATATATATATATATATATATATATATATATATATATATATATATATGGTGGGTAATTAACGAATCGTCGAATGCAGATAGTACTTTATTAAAATACCGCTACTTGAATATCTCAATCAATCAGTTATTTCATTATTTTTAGTCGAGAAAATTTTATCTGCAGAATTATTTTGTTTGGATTAGTGGAGTTTGTGCTGTATTAAATTCAACCAAATATCAATCGCTCTTGTACTAATGTGGGAGGTTAGAGTGAAACTACAATTAAAGAATTTCTCCTAATTAAAGGAACGGTAAAGTATTCTTCCAGGGAATCAAATTTAGCGTAACCAGTTTCAGTTCTAGCTCAAATTAATTTCAGTTAAATGTTCCTATCTATGTCATGTCATTAAAATTCTTGATAGATATTAGAAACTATTAAGGAGTTATAAATAACATGATTTTTTGTTTGTTTTGTATGTATTATAGCAGCGCTTCATTAACTTTGGCAGACGAAAACTTTTACATTTTGTCTTGTTCTTTCGTATTCGAAATATTTGTATACATCTTAATTCAAATTTTAAGCTCGTACCTTTCGACAAAAGCAACCCTTTTTCTGGGTATACTTCGCACAAGAGAAATTAAAACTGAATTATTCATTAATAATAAACAAAGGGAAAATCTATTTAAAATCATTTATCAGCAAGTCTTATTTAAATAATTCTCTTCAACAGGATTCTAAACATCGTTACTAAAAATTTTCTGGAAAAAAAAAGTTTGCGAATAGAGAATATTTGGAAGAATTGCATGGGAGGCTGGTTTAGCGCATGGTTTAGTCAAAGATTGCTCTTATCAAAGTTTATGGAAGTGAATGATGAATAACAATACTCTCCATAGAAATAAAGAGCGTTCTAGCTCCTGAGAAGATATTAAGAGCAAAGAATAAATAGACTAATGAAAATGTACTGCCTTACTAATTGAGTTGATTATATAAGTACAAAAGAAAGCAAAGAAATATGCATCTAAAATTCCGTTTCTTTCTAAACGCCTCTGTCTAGGATTTAATAGCTCTTTAATGAAGATCTCCGTCCATCATCATAAACGTCAATTAATACAATTGACTTTATCGACAAGTGTAATTTGAAATTCTGTAAAATTTGCAATTTAACAGAAGTGACACCTTCTTCTGAAAACATAACAATTTGTTTTTCCAGTTTTTTTTCTCCAGGAAGTGCAACTCTCCTTCCATTCGAGAATAGATCCAGTCTGAGGAAGAGAGAAGGGGTTGTTGAGGAAAAAAATAACAACAACACAAATTTATCTCTTCTTCGCAAATGATCGGAAACACGGAAAAGACATTAAACCGCGCACTTTCTTCGGTGCTTCACGTTTGCGATGACTAATGTTCGCCATTATGGCGAGGTCTCTTTTGGAGCGGAGTAAACATCTGGGAAAAAAATTAACCCAACAAGCGTCATTTAAAAACACGAATTGTCGAAACATAAAAGAAACGTTCCTTTTCTGGACTCAAAAGCACAAGTTTGAGCATGAAACTGATACGAATATAAAAGAAAGTATAAAGCTGTCCGTCTGCGCATGGTGAGGAATGAACCATCGTTTTCTCTAAGAATATTCGAATTTGAACTTTATTGGTTTTATAGAACAACAAAGAAAGTTGCATGATATCTCTATTTTTAACGAAAAGCTATTTGCTATTAAGTATGAAATGTTGTTTTCGATAAAAATCGAGTTGCTGTGTTGACAGAAAAATAAAAACGAAAGTGTTCCATTGTAACACCTCAGATGAAATAATTTAAGGTTTAAAAGGTACTAGTCAATGATAAAAAAAATGCTTCGATAAAAAAAAAAAAAAAAGCTGGAAAAGCTCCAATAAGCTGGAAGACTAAAGTAGATTCTCCCATCATCCAGATGCACGAGGAAAGAAAATTTTTCACTCCCTTCCTTTTAACTTTTCTAATTTCGTAAGAATTGTCCTTCTGAGAACAAAGAGGATGGACAAAATTACGATTGAAGAAAGCTGCCCAACAAAGGGCCAAAAGCGTTGACTGAGAAACAGGCAAAGTTCTTAATAACTTATAGACATTTTAGTTCTTATAACATATAGAAACATTTTAACTTCATCACAAACAATTGCAGCTGGCGGAAGACTTTCACTGCATGGTTAAACTCTCCTTGTGATGAACTAATAATTCGCTTCATTTGAATTACTATTGTCTTCAATCATAAGGCAATTATTTACAGAAAGATAGAAATTCCAATCCTAGCTACCTTTAGCTTAATGGTCCATCTACGAACGCCGCCAAGATTTTCATTCCCTTCTTCGCAGCATATCTCTCTCCTCTGGCTCAAATTCAATCAAAACTACTCTAATTTTCGTGTTCACATGGGTAAAGTCTTATATAGTCTATATATAGTATCACATTGGTATTGTGTTGAGACAGCTTGAAATAACTCGGCATTTCTTTTTGAAAATAGCAAACATTTCTTTATTTGAAGTCTTCAACAATTTAAAATTCTTAAGATGAAAGTTAATGAGTGAAATAACTAGTTGTTTTAAAAACTTCAGATGTTTCTACTTTATACCTAAAATAATGTAGGAAAAGTGGCACAGATAAATGTGAAGTATGAAACATGGTAAAAGGAGTTAAAATCCCAGTTTTGGCTTATATATCTTCGAAACGGGGAATTTCCTCATTTTTACACCTTCAGCAATTTTACTGGGGCTCTTGAAAAGAAACGATTATCGAGATTCATAACTTAAAAGCAGAAGTGCTTCTCTTTTTTTAAAGAAGAATTTTTATTTTTAAAATGCCACACGATGTTAAAAAGAAACGCATTCTATTTCTTTGTTATAATTTAAATTTATCTGCTTCCTAAAAATATATATTTTAATCACTTGAACTTAAGATTTGCTTTTATTTGCGGGTTCTTATGTTCCCGTTAGACTGTAATATGAAATTTTTTATCATAATTATATATATTATATATATATATATAATGATATTTTAAACTCTTAATTTAATCCAAATTAATTTCCAAAACTTTACCTTAATTTAGCCCTTCCTAACTTCATTCTAAAATATTCTCTTATTTCGTGATCCAATTCCACTTTCAGTTTAATTAATCCCTTTGTAAAAATAATGCGCCATCAAGAACTACGTTTCACATGAGAGTGATACTTCGGTACCCTTGAACAGGTGTCAAAGGTCATTCCCTCGGCGCGTGGCCGGAAATCCATGTTATATAAGGCAAGTCATCGTCTATTCGCCCCTTTTTTCCCTTTTCTTACTTCTGTGTGTGCCGCGCTGCGTTTTCTTGTATATAATCATGCCTGCCACTCGGAATAGAATAAAACGAAATTAAAAATACCAAGTCTCTTCACTGTTTCGAACCTGCATTCTACTTCAATCAAAATATGTTACATATTATTTAGCCGACAGGATACGAAATTTATTATATATATTATTAAAATCTGCAACATTTTATTATAAACAAAATTCTCATGGTCTCTTTTTCTGCTTTCTTCTTCAGATTGCTTTCTCTCGCTGATCCTGGTTCTTTCAAAGAAATCTTAACAATAGATAAAACTGAACTTTTTCTACACCATCAAAAAGAACAAAATGTATTGCTGAAAAATTCCACGCCTGTTCCGCTTTACGTAAAAATGTATGTGTGCATGCGCGCGCGTTACACAAGTGGTGACTTAGCTTGTCAGAGAAACTATGCAGCTAAGTAACTCGCACTCCGTATTTTTCTTATTTTTTCGCAAACGAGGAATACAAAGAAAACAGTGTAACCGTCAAAAAATTGAAGCTTCCAGATTTTGACGAATTTTGTTTCAGGCCTCCCTGAAACGAAGCTAGGCGAATGAAATTTAGGGTGTGGTGTTTGTATCAAATTTCGAACAAAATCCATCCAGAATATATCTGTCTGTTCGTTTGTTCGAATATAAGCGAACATGACAACTATAAAATATGAAAATATAGATGGATAAAATTTAAAGTAAATTAAAAAGTAAAAGCATAGGCAAAATATCTAAAGCATACGGTATGCATCTAATGTATAGATCAAAGTTTCGAATTTTGAATCGAATCCGTCAAAGGGTCTGTTAGTCTGTACTTTCGCATGCTGTAAACGCAATAAATGAAAAAAAAAAAAAAAAATGCAACAATTTAATAAATGAAATTTGGTTTGTGAACTCGCCGCTAAACATGTTTGAAATTTGGTTTCGATCGGACAGAGTGGAATGGTTTTCTTCACTTCACTCCCAGTAGTACAAAACTTAACCTGTGCAGAATTTCGAAAAGAAAAAAAATGAGCGCACGTAGCATTTACGGTCCACAATCTTAAGTAATGGAATGGCATCTATAAAAATTTTTTTTAAACCATTTTATTAATATACTATTTTGTCAATGTTCTATTTTTTGAATATTCATTTACGATACATTGTCATTAATTTTATGAAATCTTGAAATTATTTCTTTCAGATTATTCTCGTGATAGCCGCGGGATTACGGAAAAAATTCATTTAACTTAGTGCATGAGGAGGTAATCAATCAAAAACTCGCGATCATTAAAAACTATGAAACTCCAGCGTATCAAGAAACGAGAATTTCGTGACGAGTTTCAGTCTAAGAATATCCAAAAAAATTATTTAAAATTAATTAAATTATTTTAAATATTTGTTCCTAGTTTCACTTTTTATGGTGCATTGAAAATCGGAATTTCAAAAAGATTTTTTACACATTTTTTGTTTAAATATTTTTAGACTTGATTGAAATTTATTTGGAAAAAGTGACTTCGATTCTTTTGGTATTATGTATTTTGTAAAGATGTTATCCTCAACCATTCGTTTACCTTTTCTAGATGATTTTAAACACTTTTATTAAGCTTTTTGAAAGCGAGAATTGACAAATGTCATTGTCCATGATTTGAGACATGGGATATTTGTCACTTTTTTTTGTGTGCCATTTTCACCGATTTCTTTTCCAACTTCACTTTTCTCAGCAAAAGGTTTCTTTTTCAAATTTTCGAATGAAAATGCACTGTTGAGGATTCGATTATTTTACCAAGAGTTGAAGTACTTCTTTCGAGAATGCTGATCTTTTCCGATGCCGATGAAAGGTATTTAAGTACTATGTACTAGTCTCACTACCTTCAATTCCCTAACTCTTCACAATTCCTGGAAGGAGTGTTAAGGAATCCTTTCAGATTTGCTACATTCCCCTTTTGTACGACTTAGTTCTGTGGTAACAGAGTGACTGGCTGAATTAAAGAAAAAAAATTTTTTCTACACAAACATTATTCACTTTATTCGATTAAATTAAGATCATAATGAGTTCCTTACACACTTATTCCGAAAAAAAAATAGACAGTAATTGGTTGACCTTAATTGCTTTGCTCATGATGTATTAAATCATCAAATGAAGAAACAGGTGTTTCGAGTATCTCTGTTTGTTTTTTTTCCTTTTGCTTTTATTGGCATTTAGGAAACAAGATTCAACAATGAAACGAAACTAGAAACTAAATCATGAAAAGTGGGGAAAAAAAGATTAGTAAACATTTTTAAATCCATAAGGAGAATTATAAAAACAAATTATATAGATTTATTTGATTTAGAGTTTGAGGTATGATGCGTTAACACAATGATTATCAAAAAACAGTTTTACCAATTAACGAAAATTCTAATTTTATCTTACACAAAATAACATTCACTGTCTTAAAACTGACCGCCTATGGCGACCAGCCGGTTCGCTAATCTTAAAATTTTAATAATAAAAATTTTATGTAACTCCTATTTTAACAGTTTCTTCATCAAAATATTTTAAAACTTCAAATTTTGATAGTCATATAATTCACTCATGATATTATAAAGGCCTTCAGCCATAGCGTAATACCCCCTTTCCTTACTTACGCAATAACATTTCTTTTGTCTCCAGACTAAATTCCATTTTTTCACATCATTGGTTTAGTTCATTTTTTTTTCTTAAACGCAGGGTTTGGACCATAACATAGAAACCAATATTAATTATTGACTGGGAAAATAAAAACCGCACTTATTATTATTATGCAGATTTGTTCAGATCAGACAAGACTTGATTTTTTTTTTTTTTTTTTGCTAAAAAAAAAGCAAAGTGAAATTTAATTACAGAATATTAATGAAGAAATATATTAAAGCACCATTTGAATGCTTTTACCGATTATTCTAAAATAATTATAAAAAAGGATTAAACAAAAATCGCCATTAAAAAAACTGATAGTTTGGTAGAGCATTTTAAGAAACCGGCCTAGCCTCCTATCCGATCTTCCGCAGAAATCCAGCGTTCACTTCCTTTCCTCGTCGGATTAAAAGAGCAAAGAACACTTCATTTGCATTTCTTGGCCTAATTAAAATAGATGTTCTTCCGTAGACCCCTTTAAAGCCCGGGGAATTCCGTTGCTGCGGCCTTTTCTCGTCTTTGCACTCGTTTCATTTCGGTTGCTAATGAACTCTAAAAGAATTTCGTTTCTGCAATTAGCACCTTATATAATCACTTTTTGTGATAAAAGTAGGTGTTAAGCGAGTAAGTTTAAAGCCGAGCCTGTGAACTGACGTTATTAAAATATCACTTCATGGACTGAGCCCTCTGGGGTATTCAAGCGACCTAAGCAGAGAATATCTCTTCATTTATTTTGCAAAATTTGAATAAAATGTTAATTTCAAGCTTTATTTTCAGAATGAAATAAACAGTTTTATAAAACAAAAGGAACTTGCGAAACGTTTAAAAATGATTTCATTGATGTAAGCAGAAATCCTTTTTGCATGCAATGGATATCTCTTCACCGCATTTTTCTTCCAAGAACCCTTTTTCCCATATAGCATCCCAAGAAAATCCTATGTTTTAATGTGTTGCGAATTCCTTAAAAGATGCCAACTGCAGAAAATGAAGAATTTACTTTACAGATAAAATTGAACTGTGACGTTTTAAAAAAGAAAAAGTTGCAGTCGAATGTCATCTCTCAGCCACCATTCAACACGGTGCATGATTTTGCATTTTATTTACTTCTTTTTTTTTAATTTTAATTGTTAAAACTATTCACAGAATATTAAAATGATGTAGATTCATTTTTTAGGGAAACTCAACTTAAAGCAGTTGCATGTATTTATTTTTTTGGTGTAATGAACGAGTCCATGAATTAATTGAAAAATTATGCATCGAATTATTTTTCCGACTGCAAAGGGTTAACCCTAGTTTATGAAATGAAGGCAAATTTTAGTTCAGAATAGAAACAATATGTGCTAATGCGATATACAGAAAACTCGGAGCTCCAATTTAATATTGGAATCTACTGTGTTATTTTGTAGGAGTAAAAATAAAAAGATGTGGAAGAGTGCTGTCAGATGTGTTGTTTATCACGCAGTTGTGACATTTATTAACTCCATTGAATATTTATAATATTCTGGTTGGTGCAATTTGCATGTTTTTGTTGCTATTTTTATGCTACAAAAATTCTGCATGCATGTTTTTATCCAAAATGGATTGGCTCATTTTTAATTAAAATGGCATCTAAACATTAAAACCGCGAATGTTTCAGCCACGCAGGGCGTTTGCGAAATTCTCCGCTCTCTTTTATTTAAATATTATATTCAAAAGACTAAACAATGAACAGGAATTATAAAAAAACATTTTGACTATCTAATTATCTAATCAGATTTATTAAACTAAATATAATGATAAATAATACAAAAATTGTTAAAACAATTATCAATAAAATATATTATGTTTCCAAATTTAAAGACTGACAAAAATTACCAAAGTACAATATAAGCAATTCTTTGAGAAGCGATTTCAAGAACATTAGAGCCAGGCTGCCACAAGCAAATTTTTTTCTGCTCCTCACGAGATCAATAAATTACATACTTTAAATAACGTTTCTAATGTATCGAAATTTTAAGACAGAAAACTGCTCGATTTTTTTTGTTTTATGCCCATTTTGAAGGATTAAAATATTAATGTATCAAAGACTTTCTCTGTCCTTTAGGTGAAAGAATCGTTTATTTTTTAGTTATATGTACTAATACTGACAGTGAAAATATATGCATCTGTTTAACTTGGCACAAATATATTTTAAAGGGCAAAATGTGCACCTTGGAGTGAATTTTCCGGGATTTTAATAAAAAAATTCGAATTAATCAAAAATAAACGAAATTTCAGTGGTTGTAGTGATAACTTCTGATAATGTTATGTCGCAGAAATTTTTTTGTCAACTTGCAATTTAGAAACTCGTTTTTTCAATATTGTTATGTTTCATTGGATTTTTTTTTCACAATTCTTACAAATCCTTAAAAATACTTCTTCATATTAAATGCACAGTTGTCTTCATTGTTGAAATTTAAATCAAACCTGTTTCATCAAATTTTTAAATCTATTTTTCTCCTGTTGGAAAAAAAAAAAGAAAGAAAAAAAGAATCATATCTGAAACAATTTTTTTTTTTATCAAGAGTACTCATAAACAAAGAAAAATTGGTATTGTAGCTTATGAATATTGGCTACATTACATCTTTTACCACATGATCAATATGTTATTTTTAATTCAGGATTAGATTATTGAGCGATATTTTATATTAGAGTAACATTTTAAAAGTAAGTGATAAATCTCCCTCTTGCAAGAGTTGAGGAATCTTTAGCTATTAACGTTTCTTATTTATTTACGTGATGTAATTACACATGTAGTTTCTAATAATTTGATAAACACATTTTTTTAATAAGCATTGGAACAACGTGTGATATCAAAGTCTAAAAAATCATATTTCAGATTTTTTTTTCCAACTATGGGTTTAACATACAACTTATGGCTGTAAAAGTTTTTTTTCCCTGTGAGTGTCAAAATGATCAGATGATAATTTATATTTCAGTTTAATATTTGACATGTAATTTTTATGGAGTCTAATGATTTAGATAGCTACCATGATTTTTATTAGCTACCATCGAGAGATACCATTTGTTAGCTATTAGATAGCTTCCATAATGTTATATAATTAAAATAATAATTTCTTCACGGCAGTAGAGTTTACTCTCATACATATTAATGACTACAATTAAATTCTATATAATGAGCGTGATATTTTGAAATCTGCGACTCGATAAATCAACCATGCAATGAAATCGACAGAAAAATTGCCATGATTTTTCATAATTCTTTGATGTTATATTTTGCTGCCCCTCAGAAATGTCTCATTATAAAAATGTAAAGTGAGTGTTGCTTACAATAAACATTGTAGTTTTTGAAGTATAAAACTTGTCCGTAATCAATGTGGACTTTCTAAGTAACAAATGTACAACAGTATGAAGGAAGGGGTAAAATAAAGACTTAGTAATAATTAAAAAAAATAATAAAAAAAAAAATCGGCGAAAATCTTATAAACTAAAAATAATATCTTTCTAATAGCTTTACAGATGGCTCTTAGAAATTATTTATATCTCTAAGTTTTTCTATTCTAAAATCACTGTGAAACTATATTAACATTTATAGAAAATGCAGAATTAAATAAGAGAAAAGAATACTTCTGTACATATTAAAAACTTACGATAGAATCACACGAGATTTTCTACTTGAAAATTAACTCAAAATCAGAATTTAATTCAGATTTATGAGCTCTGCAGCTTTTTTTTTTAAGTTAATGGCATTTAAATGTCCTATTTGCAACTGGACACTATTATAAAATGCTAAGTAATTCTGCTCATCTCTCTCTCTCTTTTGTTTATTGAAAATGTTTTCATCATTAATAAAAATAGTTTAAACACGGAATGAGTTCCAAGGCCATAGTTAGAAATGTATATTTTGTAATATAAATAGTTTGACGTACATTTTGAAAGTCTTTCCCGACATTTTACTGAGAATCAGAGCAATCATTGTCCAAATGTAACATTTATGCACTGTTTCCCAAATATCGCTCTACTGCTTTTGTGTTGTAAGATTATTTCCATAGTATACTTATTACGAATGATAATTATTTTTCGTTCATAAGCACTAAGTTCTGTTTGTTTTGTATTTGTATCTACGCTTTAAACGCATCATAGACGGTCTATCTTATTTAACTGCTATTGAATGATCTATATGTTTTTTAATCATTACACTGCTTAAACTGAAGCATACTCTCTTCAAACGAAGACACCAGGTGTTTCTCTGTAATCACCCGAGTTGATTATCCTTTGAAATCGAAAGAGATTTCCATCTCCTGAGCCATCTATTCTAACATTTATGTCGTCCCAAGCCACAATTAAAGGATTTTTTTTTCTGACATCAGTTTTAAGAAAAGTGCTTCTACTTCCATCCTGTAAACATATTATATTGAAATTCATCGATGGCCTTTTGTTCACAAAAACAATGGAAGGTGGTTATAAAAGGAGAGGGTAAACATCCTGCGGGATCCGGGTACTTCCAAGAGACTCCTTATAACACGCGGAGAACTACATTTAATTATTTGTTCAGTGCACACAACGATTCTGTAGTGTTTGCCTCTTGTGTGAAGGCAATCGCAGCGGGATTTAATTAAACCCATTCGCTCGCGCTAATAACAATACAGGACTGTAAAGTTTTCGGCCACTGTAAAGGATTCGACACAATAGAGTAGACAAAATATTCCCGCGTAATATAAAACTAAGAGTTTCATAAAAATTTAATTTTATACCGCAATAGAAGCTTTTCTCATCTTTGCATAGTTAAGTTAGTCAGAGTCATCTCTATCTGAAATAAATGTGTGGATTTAAAATACATATTATATCACAGACAGTAACAGCACCATAAAACAGCAAATAGCTTATATAAAAAAAAAATTCAAAAAAAAAAAAAAATCTCAGCATTGCGAAAAGAAAAAGATTCAAAATAATTCTTCCGAACATTTAAGGGAATCTTTTTATGGAACCTTATTAGCAAATTGTATTCGCAAAAAAATATTTATTTACCTTTTGTTAAAAAAAAGATTGGGAAATTTTTTTAATATCAAATAAAGGTTGAACTGAAAATGCAAAGATACAAAAATGCATTCAGAATGTGACCCTTCGCTTAAAAAAATTACTATCTACAATTCTAATTGATTGAACTTCAATAAAATAGCATGTAAAATGAATCATTTGACGAATTCTACATAAGAAATGTAATTAAAACTAAGGCATTTCATTGACTGAATTCCTATTCGAATGTGTAACCGAAGACCGCAGGGAAATAAAGAGAAACTGTTAAGCAGAATTTCTTGTCAAAAGGTCTTATTAAAAGGTAAAATGGTCGATTGAAAAAAGACAAAATGTTCGGCCTATTCATTCCACCCCTCCACTGTATTGATAATTTGGTAATTTCTCGCATTTCAATTCGATATATTACACACACACACACACACACACACACTGCTACTCTGATTTTTAAGATGCTTTACATTCTTTTCTTCAGAAAATATCAATAAGACGTCTTTTTGACTTTCATGTGTAACTTTACAATATGGAACGCGCCTTTGGTGTTCAACTTTTTCGCATAGTGAAGATAATCGAGTTTGTTCTTTAGACCTCTTCGAGTCGATCGAATGATACCTAAATACAGTGTAACAAATTCCATTCTTTTCATTTTCGAAATGTCATCAATCAGAGAGACACGGGCATTTTTTCCTTTCACGAAATTCATCATTTAGCGCAAATCCACAGGTTCGTGGGGGGGTGGGTGAGAAATCAATATAGAACTGGCACATTCAGCTAGGTGGACTTTTTGCGTTATCATTTTCACAAGCATGCGAATTGGCAAACCAATATACAAGCCAGCCAATCAACGGGGTTTAGTCAAAGATCCGATACAGAATCACAGTCATGCTAATAACGTTATATGTCAAATTTTATCCATCCGGTTTACTGCCATTTGGAGTTACTTTATAGCGAGTTTTTGAGTATTTATTTGAATATATTATTGCATTTTTGAGTGTTACATTATTGCGTACTCAGAATGTTAGACGGACAATTGAAGGATCTTTGATGCGTCACATCAGGGTGGATTCCGTCCAAAATTTGATACAGATACAGATGGAAAGATGTGATCCCCAAAAAATTTGATTTTTGCTGATTTAAAAATACATCTAAAATGTGAAGATTGATCCAAATCTCGTGACTCTTGATAATAATACATGCTCTTTGTAAAGGAAAAAAATAATAAGGCAATTAACAACAAATTACCACTGAGCTTTTTTTGATTGGTTTTTTATTACTTTTTTCTGATCCTGTTTTTGACGAGAAAATATAAGCAAATGCAAAATGCTATCATAGTTCTGATTCATTTCATGAATGACATATTTCAGTGTCATGCTAGTTACTATGCCAATGACAAAAAATTTAATTAAGATTCAAATTAATATTTCTGAACATTGTAGAATTAAAAAGTTTTTTTCGTCTGTCTTTGAGTAATACGTTAAACTCAACTTTTTAAAATTTATTGTTATTACATAGCATGCAAATTTTTTTAATAACTTCGTAATGCGAGAAAGTACTAACATTTCGATTAATTTTTATTGAAAAAATTTATAACAATTTTGAAAAACCCCTTTCCTTGTTAATGTCTACTCAAGAAATATCATCTGCCAAATTTGATACCCCTAAGTCTCTGTAAAGTTATTGAATGATCTTTTCACCGTTCAGCAATTTATAAATAGTAGACCAACCTATAAAGGACAATTAGTTAGATTTAGCTGTCACGACGCTTATAACTAGCCATTTTAAATGTAATATCCAGTTAGAGTTTTAACGTATTACTCAACAATTTGCAAACTGAGTTTTACCAACCAATTTCGAAAATGTCATTTATTAATTTAGTTGCAATCGTTTGATTAGCTGGACAGCTCAATAAAATAGCGAATAGCGAGAGAGGAATTTAAACATTTCGTCCTTGGGTAAATAAATAATAAAATTTTAAGTTTGGAGTAGTGAAAGCTTTACACCCTTTTTTAATAACATTGTTTTTTGTTTTGTTTTTTGAAAAATGAATAATTCATTTTCATAATGTTATATTCAAACTCTTCTCAAGAAAATAAGCAAAAACGTGTTTTATTACAAAAGTTTTTGTTTTCTTTAATGCCATATTATTGATATTAACTGAATTATGAGAGCTACACGAAACGAAAGCAAAGATAAGAGACTAACCCTTTAATGAATTTAGTTCCAAATCTGATTCGGATCTACGCTTTAGATGCTAAAACTGTGTCTATCGTTTTAAGTCTCTTAAACTTAATCCAGTTCTTTTAACTCTGCAGTTATCTCTCGTAGGCGGACTTCCACCGAACGGACGTCGTTCAGAATTTGACAGAAATTTACGAATTCGGTATTAACAACGGATTTCATTTGCCCAACACAGAACATTTTTAAGTCATCACGTTCACAGAGGGACAGCCAAACATATTCTCCAAAACTCGTGGAAACCCGAAGATTCGTCAGAATCTCGAATTTTCTGACAATGACAGTACTTTTTCTGTAATTGTTAGATGTCACTTCGTATGCGAGAAAATAATAAAAGAGTTTATTAAGGCAATCATTCTACACAAACATAATGATGGATCAATTGGACTGAAAATATTAAATACAAGCTTAAATACGTATTTTGAGGTAGACATAAAACGTATACCGCGGTTTCCGAACACATATCTGTGAATCTACCACGTCGATATCACAAGCGGTAAAACTACCTTAAGAACGAGAAAAAAAGTATTTTCTTTTTATCGATGCAATTTCAATCTTTAACGATATATATATATATATAAGAGATTTTCTCTTAGTTGAAAAAAAAAAAAACTAATATTCTAAACATTCCGTTTTAAAATTGACTTTTTTTTGCTACTAACTGTGGCATGTGGCAACACAAAATTCTGTGTTATGCAAAATATTTCATCTTTTGTCCTGCAAACAAGTGTCCGTTTTCGGGTTTCGAGGCGACACTTCGAGTTTCTTCAAGCGCGGAACGTTTTTATTCCTCGATTGCTGTTTCCTTTTTTAGATCCATTTTGAGTCACCATTCATTGTCAGAGCTCTCGAGAAATGCGGTCGGGAGAGAATTTCTCTCCCTTAATTAAATTCTTTTTGTCCGTTTCAGGAAAAGGAAGGCAATATTCAACAAAGAGGGGAAAAGTATGTTGTATTGTCATTTCAGAAAACATCTTTTTATAGAACAGATACGCATTTCTTTTTCATTCAGTCTCAATAAATTTGTTTAGTTGGGCTCGAGAAATAAGAATTATAACTCGCCGCATGTTTTTCATATTAAGTAATCCACGATATTTTTTTTTAAATTATAATTTCAATTTTTATAAGCATATTTTCATTAATGAACTAAGAACTTATTATTTTTTAAATTTTAATCGCTTTATAAATTTTAGTTTTTAATTTATTATTCATAATTTGTCCAGTTGCTTGTACATCATAGTAATTGTTTTCATTTAGACATCAGCCACTTTCATTGAGCTGCACTTTATTCAAACAAATGGAAGTATGAGTTTGAATAATATTTGTAGTATAGACATTGAGTATTTTAACATGGGAAAAAATGAATAGACGAAATGGATCTATCAACATTTTATTTCATTAAACTTGAGAGCTTTGGGGAGGGGACGGCGACCATGGAGTAGATATCTAGAAATCAAACTCTCAGAGGAAGTAAAAATTGGCGACATCGGTGCAATAATTGTGTTTCGAGGATTCTCTCAAGATTTCTTCCGTAACTAGAATGTGTAATGAAGCTTTTTTTCTATTATTTGAGATTTCTGTGTAAATTGGAAGGTGCTGTGGGACATGGATGTCTGATCTCACGTTCTCTGCAATACGCTTGAATGTATCACATTAGAAAGAAGTGTTTCAATGAAAAATTTCTGGGAAAGCTAGCGTGAATGCGAGACACCGGCAGAAATGCTTTGCTTGAAACTTTCACATGTATTCTCTAAAATGTTACCTCTCCCCTCCCCCCCCCCTTCCATAAAATTGTGGATCTTGGCTAGGCATGAATCTCGCGAGTGTTGAGACTTATTTTTTGAATTCAGCACACAGAACTACAATTTCAATCACATATTGAAATTTCATTTATTTTATTCATCGTATTTTTGAGTCATCGCGTCTACACACTTATAATTAAGCAGACCCATAGACGGTAAACTCTTTCTCGGATTTTATTCAAAATTTGGCAAGGATTAACACTTTAGAAGCTAAAATCGAGTTCCAAATTTTATTAATAGAGGTTGTTGGATTTTTGAGTTTTTCATTTATATGGACAGATGAAAGGATTTGTTACACATCTAAAACTTTAAATATTAAATGGATGTACCGAATTGTATCTATTTCGCTCTATAAATTTTGTTATTATTGCGTGCACTTGAAATTGGACAAACAGACTTTCTAGGAATTGATTACATCGAAAATTTATTAAAAATCTACAAATTTGATATTAAAAAAGCATTCGAAATTAAACTCGGAAAGCTCAAAGCGTTTTTGGTTGTCGTATTCACAAAGATCTGAAATGTGGGAACTGCGTCAAAATCACTTGTTCGAATTTTTTGGTGATCATAATATCTTTACTGTATACGAGAAAATAAAAAAAAAAGCAAAGGAAATTTGAACTAGTCCGAAACATCGTAGATAATGATGACGATGTTGTGTTAAATATTCATTTTTCATCATCTGCATTTCTATAGCATTGTTTGGCCTCTTTTCTAAACCAAATTTCGAAATTCATAAAATTATATGAAAATATCACAAAATACAAGAAATTCCATCTGATGTTTTTTTAAAATTCAAACAAGTCTTGAAAATTAAATATTTTTGTAGTATAAATTTACTTATTCTTTTCAATTTAAAATTATAATTGTGAAATTAAATTTTATAATTAAAGTATTCAGTTCATACATTTTATGTGCCTCACAGCTGTAGATATTCAGTGGGAGGAATTCCCTCAAAATCATTCTCGCGTCCTCTCTAATAAAGATAATATCCCCTCCCTCTTCGTATTTTTAATATGACTGAGTGCGTTGCGTTAACACAGGTGGATAAGAGTTACGAAATGTAAATTTTTGGCGTACATTTAGTATTTTTACTAAATCGGGAGTGTAATTTTGACGATTCTTTTGATTCGAGATGTACGCTCGATTGGCGGTTAATACACAAGCATGCGAAAATCAAATATGTATTTTCGATAATATTTTTCTAATGGATTGAAATCTACATTTGACAGAGAATAACAGCTGTCCCATACCAAATTTCATTTATTTAAATCATGAGCTCTTGAGTTATCTTTTACGTGCATATGAAAGTACAGAACGCCAGGAAATCAATTCACTGCTAGATTTGAATCAAACTTTGATAAGCATCTTCTTAAGTTGCTAAAATTGCAAGTTAAGATTTATTTAGCTAAATTGCTTTTTTTTTTTTTTTTGAATAACAGCGTTTTTATGCCTGCAAATGAAACAGAATAACGGTCAACCCATGCCAGATTTTGCTCAAGACTTATTACGATTCTACATTTTAGCTGCTAAATCCGAGTACTAAGTTTGAACCTATTCATTTCGTGCAATTACATTGGGAAAACAAGATCAACAGACTTCCTATAAATGGATTTTTTTAAAAAATTTTGTAGAAATTTACAAATTTGATGTTAACACTACATTCCAAATTTTATCCATCGGCCTCAAAGTACTTTTGAGTTATTGAATTCACAGACAGACAGACATGACGTTAAAATTAAGTTTTTCGAATTAAGAGAAGTCTGAAATGAACAGATTCGTCAAAACCTTGAGTTCGAATTTCTTGACAATTACAATCATTTCTCTATGTATACTTCGTATAAGAAAAAGTAAGAATTATGCAATAATACAATAAAATATAGTTGAGATAATGATTCATTTAAATCAATTTATTCGTGAATTTTTGGACAAAGATTCTAGAAACCTATTTTTAAGATTATTTTCAAACCTTCATAGATTCCATTCCTGGAAAGAGACATTTTACAGAATACAAAAATCTGACATTCAATGAGATTGACTTCGTATTTTCGTATCATCATACTTAATATTTCAGCAACATTTGTCATAAAATTACCTGCAGATTATATATATATATTTTGTGCAAATTACTGGGATCATTCTTTTTCTTAAGATACTTTTTTCACTGGAAAGCAAAACGAAATAACAGGCATTCGAAATGTTTCAAAGATCAACAATATTTTAGGTAGACAATAGAACATGCATCTTTATCGTGGGTTATATTTCAGACTCAAGAAACAGATTTACTCGAAATGTGATAGAAATGTTGCCTATTTTCGGTTATAATTTAATTTAAGGTAGCTTTTCTTCTCATTTTTATTCATTACTTTCAAGCAAGTGTACCGAGGAGAAGGGAAAACCTCCCACTTGTTGCTCTTTTTAATCTTCTCTATCCCTCCCTTTACAAAGGAGATGAAATTTTGTCTCTTCCTCCCTCCCTTCTTGTTCCTTTTATTGGGTTCTTTTCTCATTTTGATTTTGAAGTCGTTCGTTTTTCTTTTTCTTTCCGAAATTTCTTCGCACTGCCAAAAGCCTTAACAGGTGAATAACAAATAACAGAGCGAAATTTATCGAACGCTGTTTTGTTCACATATGAATATGTTCTTTTCGATTGTGATTGCATTCTGGAAGGTAAATAATTAGATTGGAAGTGTACGAGCACAGAGTATTTATTTATTTATCAATCGGATGAATCTTTTGTATTACTGTTTGCTGTTTTTCATTCCGCAGTTCATTTAAAACAAGCGGAGGAGAAAAAGTGGATTTTTGTTTCGATTCACACGGCGTTCGAATTTCTTTTCTTTTTCTATCTCATTTTAAAAGATTTTGCTTTTATGATTTGATTTATTTCGCTTCAGATTAAAATTAGTTTGAAAACCTTCCAGTAGATGTAGATGAACTTTAAAGAAACTGAATAACAGCACTTCAGTGTTTTAATATAACATATTCGAAACCGAACGGGAGATGTTTGGAAATAAAATTGATATGCAGATTTATATGAAAATAAATTAGCGTTGAATAATAAATTGAATCCATACACGCGTGTAAAAGTTCTGATATGAAATCAAAGTAAATAAGAAAACGAAAGCGCGTATGTAATTGATTATGACGTGTGCAAAAATTGAACACATGAAAAAGAGATTGAAACAATATGTATAAAACAATTGATTAATTCAAAAGTACGAATGTTTAAACTTGTTCATGCGAAGCTTAAAAATAGAAATCCAAATTATTTCTGGAAATGACACCAGAAAATGAAGCACTGATTTTTTAAAAACTGGTGAGGTAAGAGAAAAAAATAATTTTAGAAACGAGAAAACTGAATATTTGGTCTTGACTCCTTTTTCTGCATCCCACTTCTTACTCTTTCGTAAATGCCGCCGGCCTGGTAGATTTTTTTTTTGAATTCTATCAAGAGTTTTACTGCGAACTTTATCCTCCAAATCTATTTCTGGAAGCGAAATGCGTATTTAAAGCTTTGTTGTTGATTTTATGATTTAACAATTTCTTTTGATGCTAACTGATTTTTCCGATGAATAATTGTTCCTCTGTATAGAATCTCCTTGTTGTTTCATACACCCCTTTAGTTTAATACAGGATATATTTTTAAGTGGATTTATCTTGTTAAAATATAACGCAATGAGTAATGACGTGTGTTGCAGACGAATTGCTTTTATTTATTATTGAATGAGCTAGAATGCCGTAAAAGATAATACAACAGTGCCAGAAACTAAGGGTAAAAAATTATTAGTCAAGTTAGCCGATTCAGGTAAGGTGGGATTTACCGATTTCCAGTTCTCATCTTCCTGAATTCGTTCGCTGATCAAAATTGATGTTTGCTAGATATTTAGAAATCGTCAGTTTACACGCCCTATGATTAATTGTTAAAAATTATTGGGGGGGGGGAGAGACTGCTTAACGGAATCAGGTTGAAGATTTTAAAAGTGGTTACTTGGTTTGTTATTAGTAATCGCAAGCACTTGTTTAGTCATATTTGATTCTCAAAAAGAAATTCATAATGAAGACGGATTCAAAATGCATTATGATGGTCTTTTAGCAGGGTGGATAATTCCTTCTAATTTAGAAAAAAAAAAAATTAAAAAATGCTAAAATTCAATTGCTTCTTTTATTCAATAGTATACAATCAATATAAAATTTTCAATCGAAATGAATTATTTTTAGCTACTAATAGTAAATTTCTAAAATATAATGTAAAAAAGAAACCGGGAACTATCAAATTAACATTCCTTTTATTAGTTATTTTAAATACCTTAATTTAAAAAATATAACCGAAGAATATATTTCAAATGAATCGATTTTCTTCTCAACTTTAGTGTCATTTTAAGAATTTGATATGAATGCGGCGTATACTTGTGGCGCAGTAAGGAAACAATTATAGTCAGTTGGTTAATTAGCTTTTTTTGGTACAAAAGCCAGATTTGGCCATACCGTGCTAATCGAATATCATATTCATAGAGTAAAACATATTTTAATTTAAGCAGAGAAATACAAAACTATTCTCTAATACAGACCATTCAGATTCTATCCATGCATGCCTAGTGCTGGGTATTCATACTGTATGACTGGAAAAACATTTTGCTATGCCGACCAGCTGAGGCATCAAATGAAGCTCATATTATACCCGAACTTACGAGGATAGAAATCGGGTCGGAATTTTCGCCCCTGGCTCTGTTCCATTGAATTCTAGTCGCAAATCATCCGGGCTGTTCTGATGACTTCTCATAAATGAGATCGTTGTCAAGATTTGCATTTAGTTACACAATATAATTGAACACCTTAAAGGGCGTTCGAGAGAAGATTCTGGAGGCCGTCCACGAGAAAAAGCATCCGAGATGGTTAATGAACCAACGAATGTTAATTTGGTTACTAAAAACAGCGCTATTCCTCCTTTTAAGAATTGGTGGATATGAGAGTTTGGTAATTATTAGAATTGTACGACAAAATATTAAAGATTTCAAAACTTCATAAAATATAATAAAATTAAATCAAACTAAAATATAATTTGAAATAAGACGAGGTCTCTTTAAGAAAGCACCGTGGTCAGATGACGTGGGATCAGAAACTGCGATTATTTCTCCAAATCTTCATTTTAAAACGTTTGATCCAAGACGTCAGCTTTAAAATCTACCAGATCCACTTAAGAACCGTATCTTTGATGAATCGGATATATAAGCTGGAATCCTCCGGGTCCGAGAGCTGAAATCTCATCCATAGGCCACCGCGGCCCTGTTTTTGGGAGAGTGTATAAACTTTTATGACTTTTTTTCTGTTTTTTCATAACTAATTTATACTAATTTTACTAATTTACTAATTTTTTTATATTATGCTAATTTTTTATACTAATTTTACTAATTTATACTAATTTATCGTTTGTAAACAATTTTTCTTTACATCGAGAAGATAGTTTTCAGTATTAAAGTATTTTTCCAGTAGTAGTAAAGTTGTTACTCGAAAACAATATTGAGAGAGTAGGAGACTCTGAAAAGTTGGAAATAATGGAGTGGGAATCAACCAGGAGGTTATAAGGATTCTGTCTTGATGGCAGTTGGCGATTTTTACACCTAATCGAGTCGGACATTTAGACATCGGATATTTAGTTGAGAAGGTAACAGTTTCCTTCAGCAATATTTGGTACCCCATGAAAACTGATATCAATTCTGAATCAGATAGCTTCCAGATCATCTGAAAATTTGACATTCCTTCAGTCGATCTAAAGCTGAATTGCTGTTGTTTTTTACTCACTCGATTTTCTATTATTTTTCTATTGTTGTGATGGACATATTTGTTTTCGCGTATTGCTTCATCTTTGAAAGGAATATATCTCAGCATCTCTTCCTTTCTACGCCTTTTAAAAATCAGATTTAATTTTTCACCCTTTTTGTTAGTGTCGAATTCCTGTAGTTTGGAAAGACACAGAGATAATCATCATAAAGGGTCAGGTTTTCGACAGTTTCAAGGGCTGTGTTTCTAATTTTCCCTACGCATCCTCCTAATTTATCAAGAGCATGCATTGATATTGTTATTTGTCGATAAAAAGTGAGTAATTATTTTTACCAGCTATCAGCCACAGTACTGTGCTAAAAACGATTTAGATCATCAAGTGTCATTAAAAGAGTATTGCAAATATATGCGAAACAAATCAGACTGAAAAAAATCATGCGACAAGAATCGAATCATGGCACCCTTCAAACTCAGAGACATGGCGTATGAGTGAGGGTCATGGCTTGTGTACTTATTCTGCTCAAAGGCAGTAAAAAGCAAAAATTAATAATTTTATTACTAAATTATTTAATTTTTTTAAAGATAATATTCGTATCAATAAATAATTTATGACTTCAACAAATTTTTAGAATTAAATGTTTAAGCAAGGTATAAAGTTTAAGAAAAGCTTCAAAACATTTGTTCGAAAAGAGTCTTGTATAGTGCACTGATATATTTTTTGTAGACCTCGCAACTATAAGAGTTGTTACTATGATTGAAGGAGCATATTATTTCAAATGCTTCGTCGATGGCCGGTATTGTGATGATAACTAATTTAAATTTTACATTTATGCTTTGACTGAATTTCAGAGCTGTCATTATAATTCACTATTTTGGTTTATTTACTATGAAACGGTAAAGATGATGCTGTGTTTGATAATTTAATGAAACAATTTTTATACCGAATTGTGATGATGGTGTCCATTTAAAAAGTTATTTTAAATATCGTGTTTGACAGGACGGCAGAATTTTCTGTTTTAATGATATTATAGCACATTTTTAACATTGAGAAAGTGTTCTTTATTTAACATTCTTAATAATATTTTTCATGTATAAAGCATTATGGCACAGTATGATTTATGCATTAGATAATAGCGCAATATTACAAACAAAGTTTTTTTTAAAGTTGCATTATTAATTTCAATAAATGATTATTAACTTTCATTTCTCCCTTTTTTTTTAATAAATAAATTCTTTTGAATATGACGCGAATCATTTTAAGATACCATAGAGCTTTTATTTATTTATTTTTTTATTGACTGAATAACTAAAAGATACACTTCGTTTTCTTACCCGACCTCTTCAACAAGCCGAATTATTTATAAAATATTTTTTGTGTTACCACCTTAAAAAAGGAATTTCTTACAAAGTAATGAATTCATGGCTGTGAAAACCCCCAGAAAATCTGAAATGAATATTTTTAGTGGCAAGACTCTTAGAAACATTCCGCTACAAGCCGCTCTTTTAATCTTCCCTTCGGAGCTCTTCAACACGATTTGCGAATGGATCCGCTTGCTCTCTTCTCAACAAAACAAACCACAAGAGATTTTATTTAAACACATTTCGTCGATTTGGCGAGGATTTCCGCCTGTCTGCTGGGAGAAATGAGGTCTTTGAAAAGCACTCGAAAGGCAAAATATTATTTAAAATTTGGATCGGAGAATTCCTTTTTTCAATGAAGCGATCGTTCCTTCCCAAGAAAGTTATTTCCATTTCTTATACCAGTTTAGAGATCTAGACACAAATCGGAAGGGAGGCAAGCATTCTCCGCTCCACCCCGTGAAAAAAAAAGCTCCCGAAAACGAAAAGTATTCTGTGGAATATTCTGAAAGCCCTAAAATATATTTCTTGTCACATGTTCCATGTAGTTTTTCTTCTTATTTTTACCAGGCAATCATATTGGGAAATAATGATTCGAGGCGTCACGTTTTCAAGTTTTTATTGAAGGAAGTGGCGAGACAACCAGACACTATAAGAGATACTTTGCATTTTTTGCAGACGGAATAAAATATAATAAAGAAAGAATAGTGCAATCAAGCAGCAACTCTCATTTTAAGTTTGCGTCTTCTTTAACCTTGATTTGATTCTGAAATATAAGGGGCAATCAGCGTAAGAATAGTACAGTGGAATCTCGCTTGGCGAGCGTCATTTGTTCCCGAATCCTATTCGTAACCCATTAAGCGAAATAATTCTCTCCGCAGGAATCATTGTAAAATAGCAATCCATTTCGAAAAAACATTCAAACAGATTTTTAATAGCGTGACTTGTTATTTATAATGCATAATGCTTTTTTACAAGAAAACTGTCTAAAGACATTTGTCTTTGGCAACGCTTCAAAATGTGGCGATAATGAGATGCAGCATTATCGTTAAATGAATTTGTAGCGTGCGTAACTATTGCCTTATCAAGACGATGATTCTCAATCTGAGATGCAATAATCTCCCCTGTTTTCAGCATCCCCCTTATTTCGTTGGATGATTGTCTATTATTTATCCTCTCCTGACCAAAATGCCTCTTCAGCTTTTTGTTGCGGTACAGATTGCAGCTTCGCAAGTTATTCCTGTTACATTCGTTCACCATCTCATAAATGCCATTGCTATCCATCCCTATAATTTTAAAAGAAGATAAAATCACGTCGACAAGTGTACCACAGGCACCTGATCGAACCCTTCGGAGTCAAGTTCGACAATGCTATCCAACCAAAATTTTTTCCATGTAAATACAAGGGTTCTTTTTAAACAAGCATTCTGCGCAGGCTAATACGTATAAGCCAATCTAACATTTGATGTCGTGGGCCACTCGTTCTGTGAAGCATTTGTTTCGCTAGATAAGCGAGATTTATTGAAATAGAAAAATAGTAATAAAGAAAGAGAGAGATTTGCATGAATACATTTAATATAATACGAAGAGACGTTCAATACAAAGTAGTGAATTCAGAGGTCATTTTTTTTATATATATTCATGAATAGGCATTTATTTTTCTATTTAAATATAGAACAAAAAATTTGCTTGGCATGAGATTAAATTATTTTTTCTTAAATCTCTCCAAAATTTAAATATCTAAATGAAACTTAATATTTTATAGTGCAACATCTGGATATGATCATGACGCATCTAATGTGGTTAAGATAGAATCGCAGGTAAAATGCAGAATGAATCAAAATCTTCATTGCTATATATAAAACATAATTTAAAAGTATAAAATTATTCAGTATGCAATAAAAATGAAATATATAATAGTGACCAATTGAAAAAGCACAGCTTGCATTCTTTTTATGACATGGCATTAAAAATGTGCTTTTGTTAAATAATAATATTGCAAAGAAAACAGTTAATTTTGATCGGTTTGCAATCGAAACGCACGACTGCATGCTTTTTTGGCTATTCCTTTATATTATATACATTGCAGGTATAAAATAACACCTAACCTCTTCAACTTTTTAAAGGGCAATCAAAATCGCAAAGCACTTCACATTTCATCAGCGAAAATCTATTTAGCATCTCCTCATTCGAGTGCCGCCAGTGGCTTGTGATGAAACCTTTTACGTGAACCCGTGCAATTGTTGTCTGCAGTTGTAATTACAGCATTATCTACGTCGAAGTCCCTCACGAACAGCACCCCCCCCCCCTGCCATGCAAACTTTTTCTCCTGCCACTGTCACTTGTGACGGCCGCCAGATGCAGAGGCTAATTGCATTCCTGCCCAATGGCCTTTTTACCCGCCTCTCCCCTTCTGTTTGTTGGTCGGCGGAGCTAATTGAAAGCGGAGCATTCCTCCAACCTCCCAGTGATATTAAACGCTTGGAGCACATTCCGAGGCGCTAAACCCCTTCTGTTGAAGGGAGCGAGCGCCCTTCCCCCTAATGAACGGTCATCGTTAAAGACGGGGTGGGAATGTTGCGCCAGACAACCAGAGAAAGAGTTGTCCTATTTTGGAAGATAAGAACGTAAACATTCGAGGAAAGAAGTGAGTTGTACAATAAAACAACAATGATGTAGCTCTAAATATTTTATTGCAGTTAACTTTGGTCGGCTGTTGATGCTTCAATGGGATCTCTTTAACAATTGAGAAATCCCACAGTGTTAAGTTTTAAATATTTTGTAAAAATACATAGATAAATATCGAAATTAAAAACAAATAATTGTAAGATGGTTATATTATTCCGAATATTCGGAAACACCTTTAAGGATTTCTCACCGTTTAGAACTCAATTTGGTGTAGAGGAAAGAATTTTTCCTTTTCAGCTGTTTTAACATAATTCAACTTATTTATATTGTAGCTAAAACAGAATTGGAAATTTTCATGAATAAATTTAGCGTTATATATGAAGGGACAATACAAGGCGGTTCATTAGCATTCATTTTTCTTAATATTCATTCAGAGGAAAGAGCTTTTTCTTTTCAATTGAATTGGTGTTGCATTATTTACACTAACATACCATTTATAAGCGCCAAATGGATTTACCAATATTCTCAAACACTACCCAAGAAAATAATAATTTTAACTAATCAGTGCGTACAATATTAGAAATTGCTGAAAAGAAACTTCATATTCAATATTCAAAATAAGGATATGAATTTTTCTGGCATTCGGAATTTGCCAAATTCTGGTCCGTTGCATATTACCTATTAAAATAAAATTAATTCCTTTCGATTCCACGGATGTCTCAAGTTATCTATCATTTAAGACAATGTTAAAACATTCCGTAATTAAAATTTTGAATATCTATGCTGCACTTGCCTTTAGTCGCCAATTTTTTCGCAGAAAATATTGATTTTCGTGGTAGTTAAATTATTGATAATAAGGTTTTTATTTAGGGTTATACATTTATCTATACTTATATAAAGCTCAATGTGTGTGTGTGTGTTGGCGCTCTACAGAAAAGACCATTTGACCTACAGCTACCAAGTTTGGTGCATGTATACCTTAGAGGTCGGGAATGTGCATCTAAGGCCCTTTTTTTAAAAAAATTTTAATTAGAATTTTAATTATTAATAAAAAAGTAACTTTCCCACCAAAAAATCGTTTTATTTTCCCCAACGCCAAATGAGTAAGGCTTCAGTTTTTTCCCCCAACAGTAATGAGGCTAGGGTTAACATTTTTCGGCCGATTATTTCAAACGATTCTGTTTATTTTCTTAATAATTGATGCATTTAAAATTAAACATTGTTAATGAATCGATCTTTCAGATTCGTTCTGAAGTACTTTTGAATTAAAATAACACAGAATAAAGGACATTAAAAATTTCTAATCTGCATAGCGTTACCCCAACTGGCGTAGAAAAATTCACGTATTTGCGTTACCGTAACTGGCGTTGAAAATTCACGCATGCGCATTGTGTTTTGATTGTTGACAATATTGTCAACGGATGATTCTTGATTTAAATTATTTTTAGGTTAGTTGCTTGCTTTTGTAATTAAATTGTATTTATGTTAGTTATATATTTTTTGTATATGCTTATAGTTTTAAGTACATCGTTTTTTTAAGTAGTTTTTTTTTTCAAACCTGTTTTCGACCGATTATTTTAAACGATTCATTTTATTTTGTTTGATGTATTTTAAATTAAACATTGTTAATGAATCGATCTGTTCATGATTAATCTGAGAAAATTTTGTTGACAAATTCTTGAGATATTACATAAATTAAGAAACATATTCTTTAGTGCCCATAAAGTTTAAACGCTTAGTGACTCTTATTAGTATTCATATTATAAAAAAAAATTGCTTTGTTTCAGTAAAAAATATTATTATATTAATTGCAGATTAATTCTTTCCACTTTAATTTAAAGCATAAATTCGACGAGAGCTAACAAAAAATTAGAGATACATATTACGTTATGACTGAAGCCTTTATAATATGAGTGAATTATATGACTATAAAAATTTGAAGCTTTAAAATATTTTGATGAAGAATCTATTAAAGTAGGAATTGCGTAAAATATTTAATTATTAAAATTTAAACGAACATTAAGATTGGCGAACCGGCTGGTCGCCAAAGGCGGCTAGTTATTTAATAAACTTGAGGAATATGGATTTGAATGGAAACTGAAAAACCACTTTTAAGTCTGCTTATGAGAAAACTTTTTAATAACTTCTGAAAACTTAATCTCTGCGCAAGGCTAAATTTAACAGCAAAGAATTAATAAGTGAAGAAAATTGCAAAATCGACCTACGTTCGGCATACTCTTGAGGTAACTACTTGCCAATTGCAAATTCATGGTTCTGAATTTTCAGTATAAATTAGTCTGCGAATAAACTTTAAATTTCTGTATATGAAACAACATGTAGAATTAATGCCATTCAGTATAGCCATGATGATCAGATTACATTCTACCATATGACCTGAATTCACACTTTTATGATCATAGTTTACTTTGCTTCTATGACCCTTCAAATTATATTCATGTATTAGGTTAACATTAGTAATGTCTGAAGTCAATAAATATTTCTACACTCATCGTGCATTCAGAAATTCCTTGAGAAAGATATTGAGAAAAAAAAAAGTCCGTAACTGTAAATTTTGAATACCTATATGGGGCTTTAAAATATACTAGTTGTCTTTGGTGGACAAAATACGCTGGTTTCTTCGATCTAGCCAGAGCGATTCGGAGGGAAGATGACTGACCCTCGAAATACAAATCATCCGCTTGAAATAAGACAACGGAGCCACAGTTTCAAAAAGAAAATAAAAATAAAGAAATAAACCCTTCTTGGAATATCAATAGCCAAAATATCAAAATCGACATACCATCCTTCCAAAAGGAGCTGGAAACAAATTTTGGCAACAGATTTAGTAATGTATTAAAAAAATAAGTACTATTTTAAGAGCCTATTCAATTTGTGTTCATTCAATTTATCCATTGAGAATACATTCATTTCTCCTAAAAAAGAAAATTTAATGCGGAAACAAAAAATGAAATAAAATTCATTTGCGTTCACGCTGAACTGAAAAAGCCTTACCATAGAACTGAAAAGTGTTTCATAACTTAGTTATGAAAAGTCATTTATAGGCGCAATACGATTCAATGATCCACGTTCTAAAAGGCAAGACGCGACGCTGACTGAGTTATGAAAAATTGATAGACGTCGAATCAGATGACGAAAAAGAATAGCGACATTTAAATGTGGGTGAATAAACTGTGAAGTCTGCACATTTCATAATCTTTTACTTGATCTTAAACCTTATCACATCTCATATCATTATGATGATTACTTCAAAATAAAAAAAAAAAAATATGCAAAATTTTAACCCCCAAACTTTTGAAAACAATAGAAAAACACGACATTATACATTTCAAGAAAGAATAAAAGTAACATCGCATTATCTAGATGTTAATGCTGATAGGGGAAAATTTTAAGCTACGAGATATAAGTAAAAACGAAACAAAATTTGTAGTTAGAATGCAAAAGTGAAGACAAATATCCGTTTCAAATAGTATTACTTCGGAAAATTCCAGAACAATGAAATAAAATTTTAAAACAAAAACGTCAATTGAAAAAAATATAGAATAATTCAATAAGAATTTTAAAAATTCATTAAATAAAATTTTATACAAGATCGAGCTACAGATATATCAATTTAATCTATTAAAAGTATTAAAATATGAAGCAAAAGTTTGAAATTTCCGTAAAATTTGGCATAAACTATGGTTTATTCAAGGAGCATGTATATATTTACACTTAAGCTGTGTTTGAAGATAACACTACTTTATATAATCTGATTAGTTCAGAAAATTTTACAAAAATGTACACCAATGAGATTTTTTGAACAGCACATAAAATAATATAAAATTAATTTGTAATCAGTAATGTGCAACATTTATGATAATGAAAATTTTTTTTTTAGTTGCAAGTGAATTTTTGAATTATTGAGAAAAAATAATGAATCATGCATCACGCCATAAGTATATGAAGGGGGAAAAAATAATTCCTCAAAACTAGTTCGATTTATTTAAAAATCTTAGTTTAAAAGATTTGCTATTTCATTTTTCAAGCTTTATTTTTTTTTTCCAATTAGCCATTTTCTAATAAACACATTTTGTTAAAAATAATTTTAACGAGAAAATAGGTGCCAACAAAAGAACATTCTATTTTCAGTTTAAATTTAATTGGTTTGAAATGATTTAGGAAATAAATTTTTAATTTTTAAATGCTGCACATTCGTTAAAAATCTGGAGTTTTCACTCAGGAGGCATTCTTTAAAGAAATGGGAAGCATGAAATGACAAAGTTGCAGGAGATATCTGTATTATTGTATTAATTTATACACTAATTTATTCGTCATTAATAGAATGAAAAGAATTTCTCCAAAATATAAATATGTGGGAAACACAACATGCGTATTTTTTTTTATGTAAAATTGGTAACATAATTTAATACATCAATGAGATTCGGGAAACGTAGAAATAAGTGTTTAAAGTTTTTTTAAGAACTGCTAGATGAAGGAAGTGGTGAATTTCCTAGTAGGCAAATTAGGCCTCCAACTGTGAGGAGACCACAAGCAAATCGATTAAAAGATTTTATTTTCTTATTTGCCAAATAAATATATTTATAAAAAATACAAATTCTATAAATTATAATATATCAGAATAATATTATCAAGTATAACTAGCTGAGTCTGTACTTGTATTATTATGTTCTCTCAATCAGAATATTAACAAGTACTAAGCCTCTGCTTCAGCACTACCGGGTAAAGAAACCGGGTAGATGAATGCAGGAGAGTTTGGAGTGAAAATTAAAAACTAGAGAATTTGCACAGAGTTTTGATAAATTTAAAATGATTAACCTAAAATAAATTTCTATCCAAGTTTCATCAAAATCCGAAAGGCAGAACGGATTCTAGAAGAGGTCTGAATAGGGCCATTTTAATTGTAGCCGCCCTGTATTAATAGAAATGGGAGTAAACGCGAGAAAGAAATATTATTGAACCCTAACTAGCCTTATAAATATTTTACAAATTCTCCTGTATTTTAAATAACATATTTAGTTAGTATTACTGCAGTTTGTGAATTTTTGAAATTTGCTCACAAATAGAAAGTTTTAGAACAATTTTTTAAATTTCCAGCATTGCTTTGGCAAAACGAACCTTATTATCGAGTAGTTGTTACATTCATCAAATAAAAAAAAAAAGACGACTTCAAAAATGTATT
Source organism: Argiope bruennichi (assembly GCF_947563725.1). Taxonomy (NCBI): domain Eukaryota; kingdom Metazoa; phylum Arthropoda; class Arachnida; order Araneae; family Araneidae; genus Argiope; species Argiope bruennichi. The sequence goes on along the minus strand of NC_079153.1, from coordinate 138,192,683 downwards.
AAACATTTTCTGAAAGTAAGTTTTTTTAAATGCCCGACCTAAATAAAATTAAGAAAAGTCCAGACTTTTGAAATTTGATATGAAAGCTTATAAATTTTTTCGATTGCAGAAAACTTAAGTCTTGTAATTTGAGATAATGAGCAAAAGTATTCTCTGAAGGCTCATTTACTTATAAATGGTTTGAAATATTTCAAACAGAAAAATGAAATGTGAAAATAAAAATAATTCTTTTGTTGTGCTAAATAGGAATTCATAAATAAATGTAAGTCATTTTTCGCTTTTCCTCTTTTTTCGAATGAAAAGTTCTTTTGTTCCAGCACATGATTTTCCGATTATGTATGGATTTATAAACGGAAAACGGAAATCACATTCTCTGATTTCCGGTTTCCTTTGAATAGCTGGAAGGATAACTTATTTTTTGTTTTTTTAACTAAAAATATTTTTTTGAAATCATTTTTCTTAATCTTCCATTCTACAATTTTACTTTATACTGAAGAATTTCGGTACAGTTGCAGACGGAAATTTTAATCTGCTTTGAGTTCAGGATCAAATTCTTTATATAATGGAACCGATTCGTTACACAATAAATTCACCGAGACAATTTCATTTTCCTATCTTTCATTTGTGCTGACGACATGGAAGGAAGTTTATTTATTATTATTAGAAGTTATATTAACGTCCCGTTTTAAAGCAACCCTCACTTAGGCTATTTTGGGACGGGCTTTGCAATTTTAAACCACGGTCAGATGACGATAACGGCACCTGAGCTAGCTCGCCTGTCCAAACTTCCGCATCACACCAGCCGGAGAAGTTTGACCCAGGCGTATTTAAGCAGCACCAGACCCGCTTACACGACGGTTCTTCGGAGAAATCGGGTCCCGAATCTGAAACCTTCCGGTTCCGAAGTTGAGACCTTACCACCAGGCCACCACGGTCCAAGATTCTATTCTGATAAAAAGCTCTTAAAAGTCATTTACTATTTTGATCTTGAATAACATTGGTCATACGAAAATAAGACCCAAAACTCATGGAATTGGAATAAATGTTTTCTTTCTTTATTATATTTTATGGACAGATAACTTTTTTGATAAATACTTTCTTAGATGCAATATTATGATCGCTTATAATATGTGCCTCCTAACTCTTTCAAGCGTAGTGTATTTGGTAAAAAATAGATTTTGTAGTCTTGCGGAAGCTTTACTTCTCATTTTTTGCTATGCAGTCAATCATTTTAATGCTCTGACAATCTAAAACTGATAATTTTTCAACTTGAACGTACTTTTGTTTCTTTTAGGGGAAATAATACCAATTTTCAAGCATATTTTAATGTGGTATCCAAATGATTTAAAGTAAATTTGAAGGAGATCATTCAGATTTCAAAGCATAAATGCTGCATAAGAAAGAGGAAGAAAAATCTTAACACAATTTCAGAAGTATGATCAGCCATTACTGATTCACTATTAAACTGCTTAATATTGTAAAAGTCGTCTTCCAGCGATGCTGAGTTTAAAACAGATCTAATTATTATAGATTAGGAAGTTTTTCGTTTAGTTATATTAACGTCCGGTTTCAAAGCAACACTAGGGCTATTTTGGGATGGAGTAATTCTCAGCCGCGGTCAGATGAAGAGGACGACACCGGAGATGGCGCCTCTTCTCCAAACTTCTTCACCACACACCAGTGGGGGGACGTTTGGCCCCGACGAATTTAGCGTGCACCAGACCCGCTTACACGACGGCTCTTCTGTGGATTCGGGTTTCGAACCGGATACCCTCTAGTTCCGAAGCCGAAACCATTCCACCAGGCTACGCCCTTGTAGATTAAGAAGTAATTTATTAATAAGGAATTATAAAAAATAGGTTCACAATAAAAATAACATTTTAGACAAAATATTACAATCTTTGATTAATATAGACTATGCGAAACAGGAATATAATATTTGATTATGGACTGTTTATAGAATTTCTTAAGAGCTCTATTTCTCAATTAGTAATAATGAAACGGAAGAATTTTGCAACTAAAATCGCACCATTTTTAGAAATGGAATAAATTAGCTTGCCGTAGCAGTCAAGGTAAACGTCATTGCATTGCGACTAATAGGCAAATGATGGATATGCATATTTTTACCAAATACACAGAAAGGCGTGTGCATTTTTGCAGAGCATTGAACACAGAAAGTTGAACAAAATAGTGCAAAATTATACTGCCGAAGATCATTTTTATATGCATCCATTGAATCACCGTGTTAAGATTCTGTGTTCAACTGGTTCCTTATATAAAAATTCAACTTTTGGAACTCAGAATTTCGGAGTGAGGGTTAAATAGCAAAACTATCCACAAGCTAATGACTCATGGGAGCTAGATTTCCAGTAAGCTATAAATAAGAAATTTGCTGCAGACGATCCCAAAGCGATAATTATAAATTTAAAATGAAATACTGTAATTCACTATTTCAGAGTTTTAAGAAGAAAAATTTAAAAAACCTCTTAAGTTTTTTTTAAAAACAAATAATTTAATTTCGGCATGGGATTCACCCTACTTAGTATCAAGTCGGCATTTTCACTTGAGTAATAAATTGGAATCGATATTTTTCTTCTGCTTGCTGCAATAAAATCCGACAGCCTTCAGTGAAAGTGTTATATCCAGTCTGAAGCTCTACTTCCTCTTTATTAATAGAGAGCCCCTTTTCTTTCAGGTCAAGTTCTCTGGAGCAGGTAGGAGCTGTTTAGATGGATGCGGCGAATGATAACAGAAAATAATTCGCTCCCTCCCTACCCTTTGGGTTGGAGAGATCTCTTTCGATGGATAAACGAATTAGGCCCCTCTGCCCCCAAAGGACCTGGTGGAACCTTAATTGAGCTGCCGAAGATTCCCGCAAATTCAATCAATTCCAAACATTTTGGGATCAAGGGAATGAGCTCTAGGAACTCTTTCTTGACCACTCGGCTTTTGCTGTTTCGGATTCGACGTCGGAGGGATTCTTCCCCATGTCTTTCTTTTTTCTCTTCTCTTACTTTTTACAGGAAAATATGTTCCATTTGGTTGAGAGTTATTTCAGTTGTATTTAAGTTATGAGGAAGAATTAAAGGGTAGGTTTTAGAAAATGCATTGAAACGATTTTGAAAATCGGTACTGGCTAAAACTTTTAATTTTCATATTCTAATTTCCATCTATTGTAGTAGCCGATGAAAATGCATCATTTCCAAATTTTTTTAAACATACATACATACATACATATGGTATTTAAGAAGTTTGGTAAATAATGAAATCAAAAGGGAGGTCAATTGAATTGTTTTATAAAAATGACATCATTTTTAATATTGCCCCATTCATTAAATGGTATGGCTTGTACATAAAATTGGTAGTTTCAGCTTGTATAGGTTGTATCAGCTTGTAAGTAGTACGTAGCATCAGCTTGTACATAAAATTGTAAAATCTAAGGTGGTACGTTTTCATTAGCCATTATGGCAGATTTGTAAATATTCTCAGACAATTAAGTCTAGGAATGTGTGAAAGAAAAACAATTCGTGTTCGATAAAAAAAAAAAAAAAAAAAAAAAAAAAAAGAGGCAAGAGAAGAATTAAACTTATTTTCATTTTTTCGCAACCTTCGATCAGCATTCAGTTAAATGTACTTTTCTCATTTTACGGCTGTTTCTCTTTCTGGAGATGTTTGTATTCGTTTTGTCATTTACTTGCACTCTCTTGCATAATCTGATCGCTGTCTTTTATCTCTCTTCCTGCCAGATTCCTTTTGAATCATTCTTGTGCTCCGGATTTTAGAATAAACTATTTCCATCTAGATTTACCAATGGAAACGCACTGTAGAAACATAATTCCACTTTCTTTTATATATGAACTGTTGCGATGATAAAAGATCAGTAACGCAATGATTGTATTTTATCTGATTAACATACACATAAAAATCTTAAGACTAAAATTAAAAATATTTAGAAAGAACACAATGTTTTCAAAAATTACATTTTAACACAAAACCTTAAAAAATAAAGTAATGCAAAAAATGATAAAACACGAAACCTAATATATGAACTCGTATGACATGAATATTAATCTCTTTGCAAATGAAACTGACTGAATAATATACAATTTTCATGATTCCTTGACGGACTCGAATGAAATTCGCACATATGTTCATGCGCACAAATATTATCATATGGTCATCAAGAATTCAACACTTTTTTTTAAATTCAAAAAGGAATTATCTACTTATCTACTTTATTATATATATATTATATATAGCGTTATAGCAAAAGTCAAAATTTCACAGCTCGTATTTTGAATTTTTAAGATTCTGAATGTTTTATTAAACTAAAAACCTAATGCTTTCTTTTTAAATAGAAAATTAATGTATATTCAAATCATATTTCCCTTCATTTTAGTATAATGTTTGTATAATGCCATACTATCCATAAACTGCCTTCTTTCAAAAAAACATTCAAGGGGACCAGCCAGGCTGTTAAATCTAGAACTATTATCATTGACTAATAGTCTTTTTTTACCTCCTGGATAATTTTTTTGAAATTTCTATTTTTTCCCCATTATAACTGAGACGTATATTATCATACAAAATCCAGAATCCAGTAAAATTCAGAATATCAGTAAAAGAGATTCCATACTTGCGACATTTTTCTTTACTTTTAAATAAACTAAAAATATTTTAAGGATCTTTTACAACAAATTTTAGTTTCTGTTTTGATATGCATGTTAATTATGATAATAAATATCGTACATTGCAAATATTAAAAGCAAATTTTTAAAAATGTTGTAAGAATAGATAAATTAAATTACAATATTAAAATGTTTCGAATTGAATATTTGACTTTCCTTAATTTTTTTTTTCATTAAAAAGGTAAGCGTAAGCACCTTAAAAGTTTTGAAAATTTAAAATTAAAAAAAAATGTTTACTATATACATACCTCTACTATATATACTACTACATACATACATACACTATTATATTACTATATATATTAAATTACTATATATTTATAACAATATAATTATAATAATATAATATAATTATAATAATATAATAATATTTTTATCCTAACACAATATTTAATTAAATTTATCTTGCATCGTACATATTACAAAATAAAAGTTATACAAAAATGTTGCAAAATGCCTCTCGTTAGGTTCTCGTCACAAATGGTGGCCTGAATTGGGCAAGAGAAAAAGAATGACATAGAAAAAATTAAAGTCAGCGAGATGTCTTTTCTTCCAAAGTTTGATGAGCTAATCAAGAAAAGGATGTGGAATTTGTTCTTCCAATTCGGGTAACACAGAGAATCCAAATGAGTGATGCACTCTCAGGTGGAGTCCGCCTCCAATTCATTTCTTCTCCCCCCCCCCCTGCATGTCCTCCTGAAATCTTTTAAGCAGTAAAAGCTTCTTTCGGATTCCAATCTCTGCTTTCCGATGCCCTTCACGTACAACTTAATACATTCAAGCCTTTTTTCACCAATAGAAGGCCCCTCATTCTGTTGAAAAAATAAATAAATAAAATAAGGGTCCCCAGAAATGAAGCCAATTCCTCTCGCAGCTTTTATGAAGGCGATCCGGTTTTATTTGAAGCGCTTAAAATTCTGCTCACTCCAGCTCAGTTGTGAACACGTAGCGGAAAATTATGACTACCCCCTTCTTTTTATAAAAAAAATAGTAAATATATGACGCCACTGTGTGAAACAAGAGGAAGAAAAGGATGATTTTTAGTAACTGTTCCCCTAACCCCAAAAATGCATTCTTTTTATGGATGCAAAAATGCGATTTCGCGGTTGGCAATTTTTTGCCGTTTCGTTTTTATTCGTTTTGGACTTAGCACCCTGCATTCGCTTCTTTTCCAACTTTCAACGAATATTATTTCGAAAAACTTTTATTCCGAAGCCAAAAGCAACTCTGTAAAATGAACTTGGGTGAAGGCTTACACACCTGTTTCCCGTGGTAACTATATCATACAAAAAAACACCAGAAATTTTATTTAAGAATATAAATAAATGCATTTTTGTCTTTTTCCGTAATTAACTGAATACGTAAAACAAAATACTTAATTCTGCATATTTATAAAAAATATTTCTTTATTGACGAATATAAAGGTCGTTTCATTTTTAACTAATTTTTTAATGAGTTCTTTAATGACCGACGACCTTGCAGTATATTTATTATGTGATGATCCTGCTTTCATCAATATGACGTCGCAGTTAAAGCTGTGTGATCGTGCCAGATAATTAATCATGCGATGCACGATCGAACTGTAATTATCTGTATTCACGAGGTTTATATATATATGTTCCATAAACTAGCGAACGACAACAACCAAAAACTCCATCTATTCAATGTTTTTTTTTTCAGAATAAAAATATTTTTTCACACTGTTGTTGGACTGTATATATGGTCATGCTTCCATATTGGCGATCCGGACTCGATTTGAACTCTCAACTTCTGATCCGGAGTCACCAATGTGGATGTCGGCCACATATTGAATTCAACAACGGCTTAAAAAAATAACATTTTTATTCTGAAAAGAAACATTCTTTTTTTTTCTTTTTGCTAGTTAATGATATAAGGAATAATGATTATATATATATATATATATAAGGAATAATGATTATATATATATATATATATATAAGGAATAATGATTATATATATATAATATATAA